>NW_027637296.1:0-18475 GCF_951216825.1 Electrona antarctica
GCCCAATATCAGCATCAGCCCAATATCAGCATCAGCCCAATATCAGCATCAGCCCAATATCAGCATCAGCCCAATATCAGCATCAGCCCAATATCAGCATCAGCCCAATATCAGCATCAGCCCAATATCAGCATCAGCCCAATATCAGCATCAGCCCAATATCAGCATCAGCCCAATATCAGCATCAGCCCAATATCAGCATCAGCCCAATATCAGCATCAGCCCAATATCAGCATCAGCCCAATATCAGCATCAGCCCAATATCAGCATCAGCCCAATATCAGCATCAGCCCAATATCAGCATCAGCCCAATATCAGCATCAGCCCAATATCAGCATCAGCCCAATATCAGCATCAGCCCAATATCAGCATCAGCCCAATATCAGCATCAGCCCAATATCAGCATCAGCCCAATATCAGCATCAGCCCAATATCAGCATCAGCCCAATATCAGCATCAGCCCAATATCAGCATCAGCCCAATATCAGCATCAGCCCAATATCAGCATCAGCCCAATATCAGCATCAGCCCAATATCAGCATCAGCCCAATATCAGCATCAGCCCAATATCAGCATCAGCCCAATATCAGCATCAGCCCAATATCAGCATCAGCCCAATATCAGCATCAGCCCAATATCAGCATCAGCCCAATATCAGCATCAGCCCAATATCAGCATCAGCCCAATATCAGCATCAGCCCAATATCAGCATCAGCCCAATATCAGCATCAGCCCAATATCAGCATCAGCCCAATATCAGCATCAGCCCAATATCAGCATCAGCCCAATATCAGCATCAGCCCAATATCAGCATCAGCCCAATATCAGCATCAGCCCAATATCAGCATCAGCCCAATATCAGCATCAGCCCAATATCAGCATCAGCCCAATATCAGCATCAGCCCAATATCAGCATCAGCCCAATATCAGCATCAGCCCAATATCAGCATCAGCCCAATATCAGCATCAGCCCAAATATCAGCATCAGCCCAATATCAGCATCAGCCCAATATCAGCATCAGCCCAATATCAGCATCAGCCCAATATCAGCATCAGCCCAATATCAGCATCAGCCCAATATCAGCATCAGCCCAATATCAGCATCAGCCCAATATCAGCATCAGCCCAATATCAGCATCAGCCCAATATCAGCATCAGCCCAATATCAGCATCAGCCCAATATCAGCATCAGCCCAATATCAGCATCAGCCCAATATCAGCATCAGCCCAATATCAGCATCAGCCCAATATCAGCATCAGCCCAATATCAGCATCAGCCCAATATCAGCATCAGCCCAATATCAGCATCAGCCCAATATCAGCATCAGCCCAATATCAGCATCAGCCCAATATCAGCATCAGCCCAATATCAGCATCAGCCCAATATCAGCATCAGCCCAATATCAGCATCAGCCCAATATCAGCATCAGCCCAATATCAGCATCAGCCCAATATCAGCATCAGCCCAATATCAGCATCAGCCCAATATCAGCATCAGCCCAATATCAGCATCAGCCCAATATCAGCATCAGCCCAATATCAGCATCAGCCCAATATCAGCATCAGCCCAATATCAGCATCAGCCCAATATCAGCATCAGCCCAATATCAGCATCAGCCCAATATCAGCATCAGCCCAATATCAGCATCAGCCCAATATCAGCATCAGCCCAATATCAGCATCAGCCCAATATCAGCATCAGCCCAATATCAGCATCAGCCCAATATCAGCATCAGCCCAATATCAGCATCAGCCCAATATCAGCAAGCATCATCAGCCCAATATCAGCATCAGCTGATATTATATCATATTGGGCTGCTTCTCTGCCCCCAGCCAAGCTTATAGGCCTGCAGAGTGTCTAGGGCTGATGCTGATATTGGGCTGATGCTGATATTGGGCTGATGCTGATATTGGGCTGATGCTGATATTGGGCTGATGCTGATATTGGGCTGATGCTGATATTGGGCTGATGCTGATATTGGGCTGATGCTGATATTGGGCTGATGCTGATATTGGGCTGATGCTGATATTGGGCTGATGCTGATATTGGGCTGATGCTGATATTGGGCTGATGCTGATATTGGGCTGATGCTGATATTGGGCTGATGCTGATATTGGGCTGATGCTGATATTGGGCTGATGCTGATATTGGGCTGATGCTGATATTGGGCTGATGCTGATATTGGGCTGATGCTGATATTGGGCTGATGCTGATATTGGGCTGATGCTGATATTGGGCTGATGCTGATATTGGGCTGATGCTGATATTGGGCTGATGCTGATATTGGGCTGATGCTGATATTGGGCTGATGCTGATATTGGGCTGATGCTGATATTGGGCTGATGCTGATATTGGGCTGATGCTGATATTGGGCTGATGCTGATATTGGGCTGATGCTGATATTGGGCTGATGATGCTGATATTGGGCTGATGCTGATATTGGGCTGATGCTGATATTGGGCTGATGCTGATATTGGGCTGATGCTGATATTGGGCTGATGCTGATATTGGGCTGATGCTGATATTGGGCTGATGCTGATATTGGGCTGATGCTGATATTGGGCTGATGCTGATATTTGGGCTGATGCTGATATTGGGCTGATGCTGATATTGGGCTGATGCTGATATTGGGCTGATGCTGATATTGGGCTGATGCTGATATTGGGCTGATGCTGATATTGGGCTGATGCTGATATTGGGCTGATGCTGATATTGGGCTGATGCTGATATTGGGCTGATGCTGATATTGGGCTGATGCTGATATTGGGCTGATGCTGATATTGGGCTGATGCTGATATTGGGGCTGATGCTGATATTGGGCTGATGCTGATATTGGGCTGATGCTGATATTGGGCTGATGCTGATATTGGGCTGATGCTGATATTGGAAACCTTGTCTGAACCCCTCCATCCTTCCTGTAGCTGCTCAGACTCTGCTTCTCTGCCCCAGCCAAGCTTATAGGCCTGCAGAGTGTCTAGTTTTGAAGATACAGACTCTGCTAAGCAAAAGTGAACAGGGCCAAACTGGGCTTATTTCGCTGTGAAAGTGACATTTAGGCACGGAGTTGGAAAACCTTGTCTGAACCCCTCCATCCTTCCTGTAGCTGCTCAGACTCTGCTTCTCTGCCCCCAGCCAAGCTTATAGGCCTGCAGAGTGTCTAGTTTTGAAGATACAGACTCTGCTAAGCAAAAGTGAACAGGGCCAAACTGGGCTTATTTCGCTGTGAAAGTGACATTTAGGCACGGAGTTGGAAAACCTTGTCTGAACCCCTCCATCCTTCCTGTAGCTGCTCAGACTCTGCTTCTCTGCCCCCAGCCAAGCTTATAGGCCTGCAGAGTGTCTAGTTTTGAAGATACAGACTCTGCTAAGCAAAAGTGAACAGGGCCAAACTGGGCTTATTTCGCTGTGAAAGTGACATTTAGGCACGGAGTTGGAAAACCTTGTCTGAACCCCCTCCATCCTTCCTGTAGCTGCTCAGACTCTGCTTCTCTGCCCCCAGCCAAGCTTATAGGCCTGCAGAGTGTCTAGTTTTGAAGATACAGACTCTGCTAAGCAAAAGTGAACAGGGCCAAACTGGGCTTATTTCGCTGTGAAAGTGACATTTAGGCACGGAGTTGGAAAACCTTGTCTGAACCCCTCCATCCTTCCTGTAGCTGCTCAGACTCTGCTTCTCTGCCCCCAGCCAAGCTTATAGGCCTGCAGAGTGTCTAGTTTTGAAGATACAGACTCTGCTAAGCAAAAGTGAACAGGGCCAAACTGGGCTTATTTCGCTGTGAAAGTGACATTTAGGCACGGAGTTGGAAAACCTTGTCTGAACCCCTCCATCCTTCCTGTAGCTGCTCAGACTCTGCTTCTCTGCCCCCAGCCAAGCTTATAGGCCTGCAGAGTGTCTAGTTTTGAAGATACAGACTCTGCTAAGCAAAAGTGAACAGGGGCCAAACTGGGCTTATTTCGCTGTGAAAGTGACATTTAGGCACGGAGTTGGAAAACCTTGTCTGAACCCCTCCATCCTTCCTGTAGCTGCTCAGACTCTGCTTCTCTGCCCCCAGCCAAGCTTATAGGCCTGCAGAGTGTCTAGTTTTGAAGATACAGACTCTGCTAAGCAAAAGTGAACAGGGCCAAACTGGGCTTATTTCGCTGTGAAAGTGACATTTAGGCACGGAGTTGGAAAACCTTGTCTGAACCCCTCCATCCTTCCTGTAGCTGCTCAGACTCTGCTTCTCTGCCCCCAGCCAAGCTTATAGGCCTGCAGAGTGTCTAGTTTTGAAGATACAGACTCTGCTAAGCAAAAGTGAACAGGGCCAAACTGGGCTTATTTCGCTGTGAAAGTGACATTTAGGCACGGAGTTGGAAAACCTTGTCTGAACCCCTCCATCCTTCCTGTAGCTGCTCAGACTCTGCTTCTCTGCCCCCAGCCAAGCTTATAGGCCTGCAGAGTGTCTAGTTTTGAAGATACAGACTCTGCTAAGCAAAAGTGAACAGGGCCAAACTGGGCTTATTTCGCTGTGAAAGTGACATTTAGGCACCGGAGTTGGAAAACCTTGTCTGAACCCCTCCATCCTTCCTGTAGCTGCTCAGACTCTGCTTCTCTGCCCCCAGCCAAGCTTATAGGCCTGCAGAGTGTCTAGTTTTGAAGATACAGACTCTGCTAAGCAAAAGTGAACAGGGCCAAACTGGGCTTATTTCGCTGTGAAAGTGACCATTTAGGCACGGAGTTGGAAAACCTTGTCTGAACCCCTCCATCCTTCCTGTAGCTGCTCAGACTCTGCTTCTCTGCCCCCAGCCAAGCTTATAGGCCTGCAGAGTGTCTAGTTTTGAAGATACAGACTCTGCTAAGCAAAAGTGAACAGGGCCAAACTGGGCTTATTTCGCTGTGAAAGTGACATTTAGGCACGGAGTTGGAAAACCTTGTCTGAACCCCTCCATCCTTCCTGTAGCTGCTCAGACTCTGCTTCTCTGCCCCCAGCCAAGCTTATAGGCCTGCAGAGGGTCTAGTTTTGAAGATACAGACTCTGCTAAGCAAAAGTGAACAGGGCCAAACTGGGCTTATTTCGCTGTGAAAGTGACATTTAGGCACGGAGTTGGAAAACCTTGTCTGAACCCCTCCATCCTTCCTGTAGCTGCTCAGACTCTGCTTCTCTGCCCCCAGCCAAGCTTATAGGCCTGCAGAGTGTCTAGTTTTGAAGATACAGACTCTGCTAAGCAAAAGTGAACAGGGCCAAACTGGCCTGGCTTATTTCGCTGTGAAAGTGACATTTAGGCACGGAGTTGGAAAACCTTGTCTGAACCCCTCCATCCTTCCTGTAGCTGCTCAGACTCTGCTTCTCTGCCCCCAGCCAAGCTTATAGGCCTGCAGAGTGTCTAGTTTTGAAGATACAGACTCTGCTAAGCAAAAGTGAACAGGGCCAAACTGGGCTTATTTCGCTGTGAAAGTGACATTTAGGCACGGAGTTGGAAAACCTTGTCTGAACCCCTCCATCCTTCCTGTAGCTGCTCAGACTCTGCTTCTCTGCCCCCAGCCAAGCTTATAGGCCTGCAGAGTGTCTAGTTTTGAAGATACAGACTCTGCTAAGCAAAAGTGAACAGGGCCAAACTGGGCTTATTTCGCTGTGAAAGTGACATTTAGGCACGGAGTTGGAAAACCTTGTCTGAACCCCTCCATCCTTCCTGTAGCTGCTCAGACTCTGCTTCTCTGCCCCCAGCCAAGCTTATAGGCCTGCAGAGTGTCTAGTTTTGAAGATACAGACTCTGCTAAGCAAAAGTGAACAGGGCCAAACTGGGCTTATTTCGCTGTGAAAGTGACATTTAGGCACGGAGTTGGAAAACCTTGTCTGAACCCCTCCATCCTTCCTGTAGCTGCTCAGACTCTGCTTCTCTGCCCCCAGCCAAGCTTATAGGCCTGCAGAGTGTCTAGTTTTGAAGATACAGACTCTGCTAAGCAAAAGTGAACAGGGCCAAACTGGGCTTATTTCGCTGTGAAAGTGACATTTAGGCACGGAGTTGGAAAACCTTGTCTGAACCCCTCCATCCTTCCTGTAGCTGCTCAGACTCTGCTTCTCTGCCCCCAGCCAAGCTTATAGGCCTGCAGAGTGTCTAGTTTTGAAGATACAGACTCTGCTAAGCAAAAGTGAACAGGGCCAAACTGGGCTTATTTCGCTGTGAAAGTGACATTTAGGCACGGAGTTGGAAAACCTTGTCTGAACCCCTCCATCCTTCCTGTAGCTGCTCAGACTCTGCTTCTCTGCCCCCAGCCAAGCTTATAGGCCTGCAGAGTGTCTAGTTTTGAAGATACAGACTCTGCTAAGCAAAAGTGAACAGGGCCAAACTGGGCTTATTTCGCTGTGAAAGTGACATTTAGGCACGGAGTTGGAAAACCTTGTCTGAACCCCTCCATCCTTCCTGTAGCTGCTCAGACTCTGCTTCTCTGCCCCCAGCCAAGCTTATAGGCCTGCAGAGTGTCTAGTTTTGAAGATACAGACTCTGCTAAGCAAAAGTGAACAGGGCCAAACTGGGCTTATTTCGCTGTGAAAGTGACATTTAGGCACGGAGTTGGAAAACCTTGTCTGAACCCCTCCATCCTTCCTGTAGCTGCTCAGACTCTGCTTCTCTGCCCCCAGCCAAGCTTATAGGCCTGCAGAGTGTCTAGTTTTGAAGATACAGACTCTGCTAAGCAAAAGTGAACAGGGCCAAACTGGGCTTATTTCGCTGTGAAAGTGACATTTAGGCACGGAGTTGGAAAACCTTGTCTGAACCCCTCCATCCTTCCTGTAGCTGCTCAGACTCTGCTTCTCTGCCCCCAGCCAAGCTTATAGGCCTGCAGAGTGTCTAGTTTTGAAGATACAGACTCTGCTAAGCAAAAGTGAACAGGGCCAAACTGGGCTTATTTCGCTGTGAAAGTGACATTTAAGCACGGAGTTGGAAAACCTTGTCTGAACCCCTCCATCCTTCCTGTAGCTGCTCAGACTCTGCTTCTCTGCCCCCAGCCAAGCTTATAGGCCTGCAGAGTGTCTAGTTTTGAAGATACAGACTCTGCTAAGCAAAAGTGAACAGGGCCAAACTGGGCTTATTTCGCTGTGAAATTTCGATGTCACTTTCACAGCGAAATAAGCCCAGTTTGGCCCTGTTCACTTTTGCTTAGCAGAGTCTGTATCTTCAAAACTAGACACTCTGCAGGCCTATAAGCTTGGCTGGGGGCAGAGAAGCAGAGTCTGAGCAGCTACAGGAAGGATGGAGGGGTTCAGACAAGGTTTTCCAACTCCGTGCCTAAATGTCACTTTCACAGCGAAATAAGCCCAGTTTGGCCCTGTTCACTTTTGCTTAGCAGAGTCTGTATCTTCAAAACTAGACACTCTGCAGGCCTATAAGCTTGGCTGGGGGCAGAGAAGCAGAGTCTGAGCAGCTACAGGAAGGATGGAGGGGTTCAGACAAGGTTTTCCAACTCCGTGCCTAAATGTCACTTTCACAGCGAAATAAGCCCAGTTTGGCCCTGTTCACTTTTGCTTAGCAGAGTCTGTATCTTCAAAACTAGACACTCTGCAGGCCTATAAGCTTGGCTGGGGGCAGAGAAGCAGAGTCTGAGCAGCTACAGGAAGGATGGAGGGGTTCAGACAAGGTTTTCCAACTCCGTGCCTAAATGTCACTTTCACAGCGAAATAAGCCCAGTTTGGCCCTGTTCACTTTTGCTTAGCAGAGTCTGTATCTTCAAAACTAGACACTCTGCAGGCCTATAAGCTTGGCTGGGGGCAGAGAAGCAGAGTCTGAGCAGCTACAGGAAGGATGGAGGGGTTCAGACAAGGTTTTCCAACTCCGTGCCTAAATGTCACTTTCACAGCGAAATAAGCCCAGTTTGGCCCTGTTCACTTTTGCTTAGCAGAGTCTGTATCTTCAAAACTAGACACTCTGCAGGCCTATAAGCTTGGCTGGGGGCAGAGAAGCAGAGTCTGAGCAGCTACAGGAAGGATGGAGGGGTTCAGACAAGGTTTTCCAACTCCGTGCCTAAATGTCACTTTCACAGCGAAATAAGCCCAGTTTGGCCCTGTTCACTTTTGCTTAGCAGAGTCTGTATCTTCAAAACTAGACACTCTGCAGGCCTATAAGCTTGGCTGGGGGCAGAGAAGCAGAGTCTGAGCAGCTACAGGAAGGATGGAGGGGTTCAGACAAGGTTTTCCAACTCCGTGCCTAAATGTCACTTTCACAGCGAAATAAGCCCAGTTTGGCCCTGTTCACTTTTGCTTAGCAGAGTCTGTATCTTCAAAACTAGACACTCTGCAGGCCTATAAGCTTGGCTGGGGGCAGAGAAGCAGAGTTTGAGCAGCTACAGGAAGGATGGAGGGGTTCAGACAAGGTTTTCCAACTCCGTGCCTAAATGTCACTTTCACAGCGAAATAAGCCCAGTTTGGCCCTGTTCACTTTTGCTTAGCAGAGTCTGTATCTTCAAAACTAGACACTCTGCAGGCCTATAAGCTTGGCTGGGGGCAGAGAAGCAGAGTCTGAGCAGCTACAGGAAGGATGGAGGGGTTCAGACAAGGTTTTCCAACTCCGTGCCTAAATGTCACTTTCACAGCGAAATAAGCCCAGTTTGGCCCTGTTCACTTTTGCTTAGCAGAGTCTGTATCTTCAAAACTAGACACTCTGCAGGCCTATAAGCTTGGCTGGGGGCAGAGAAGCAGAGTCTGAGCAGCTACAGGAAGGATGGAGGGGTTCAGACAAGGTTTTCCAACTCCGTGCCTAAATGTCACTTTCACAGCGAAATAAGCCCAGTTTGGCCCTGTTCACTTTTGCTTAGCAGAGTCTGTATCTTCAAAACTAGACACTCTGCAGGCCTATAAGCTTGGCTGGGGGCAGAGAAGCAGAGTCTGAGCAGCTACAGGAAGGATGGAGGGGTTCAGACAAGGTTTTCCAACTCCGTGCCTAAATGTCACTTTCACAGCGAAATAAGCCCAGTTTGGCCCTGTTCACTTTTGCTTAGCAGAGTCTGTATCTTCAAAACTAGACACTCTGCAGGCCTATAAGCTTGGCTGGGGGCAGAGAAGCAGAGTCTGAGCAGCTACAGGAAGGATGGAGGGGTTCAGACAAGGTTTTCCAACTCCGTGCCTAAATGTCACTTTCACAGCGAAATAAGCCCAGTTTGGCCCTGTTCACTTTTGCTTAGCAGAGTCTGTATCTTCAAAACTAGACACTCTGCAGGCCTATAAGCTTGGCTGGGGGCAGAGAAGCAGAGTCTGAGCAGCTACAGGAAGGATGGAGGGGTTCAGACAAGGTTTTCCAACTCCGTGCCTAAATGTCACTTTCACAGCGAAATAAGCCCAGTTTGGCCCTGTTCACTTTTGCTTAGCAGAGTCTGTATCTTCAAAACTAGACACTCTGCAGGCCTATAAGCTTGGCTGGGGGCAGAGAAGCAGAGTCTGAGCAGCTACAGGAAGGATGGAGGGGTTCAGACAAGGTTTTCCAAGTCCGTGCCTAAATCTCACTTTCACAGCGAAATAAGCCCAGTTTGGCCCTGTTCA
Source organism: Electrona antarctica (assembly GCF_951216825.1). Classification (NCBI taxonomy): domain Eukaryota; kingdom Metazoa; phylum Chordata; class Actinopteri; order Myctophiformes; family Myctophidae; genus Electrona; species Electrona antarctica. The sequence continues at coordinate 9,508 of NW_027637296.1, forward strand.
CTTTTGCTTAGCAGAGTCTGTATCTTCAAAACTAGACACTCTGCAGGCCTATATCAGCCCAATATCAATATCAGCCCAATATCAATATCAGCCCAATATCAGCATCAGCCCAATATCAGCATCAGCCCAATATCAGCATCAGCCCAATATCAGCATCAGCCCAATATCAGCATCAGCCCAATATCAATATCAGCCCAATATCAGCATCAGCCCAATATCAGCATCAGCCCAATATCAGCATCAGCCCAATATCAGCATCAGCCCAATATCAGCATCAGCCCAATATCAGCATCAGCCCAATATCAGCATCAGCCCAATATCAGCATCAGCCCAATATCAGCATCAGCCCAATATCAGCATCAGCCCAATATCAGCATCAGCCCAATATCAGCATCAGCCCAATATCAGCATCAGCCCAATATCAGCATCAGCCCAATATCAGCATCAGCCCAATATCAGCATCAGCCCAATATCAGCATCAGCCCAATATCAGCATCAGCCCAATATCAGCATCAGCCCAATATCAGCATCAGCCCAATATCAGCATCAGCCCAATATCAGCATCAGCCCAATATCAGCATCAGCCCAATATCAGCATCAGCCCAATATCAGCATCAGCCCAATATCAGCATCAGCCCAATATCAGCATCAGCCCAATATCAGCATCAGCCCAATATCAGCATCAGCCCAATATCAGCATCAGCCCAATATCAGCATCAGCCCAATATCAGCATCAGCCCAATATCAGCATCAGCCCAATATCAGCATCAGCCCAATATCAGCATCAGCCCAATATCAGCATCAGCCCAATATCAGCATCAGCCCAATATCAGCATCAGCCCAATATCAGCATCAGCCCAATATCAGCATCAGCCCAATATCAGCATCAGCCCAATATCAGCATCAGCCCAATATCAGCATCAGCCCAATATCAGCATCAGCCCAATATCAGCATCAGCCCAATATCAGCATCAGCCCAATATCAGCATCAGCCCAATATCAGCATCAGCCCAATATCAGCATCAGCCCAATATCAGCATCAGCCCAATATCAGCATCAGCCCAATATCAGCATCAGCCCAATATCAGCATCAGCCCAATATCAGCATCAGCCCAATATCAGCATCAGCCCAATATCAGCATCAGCCCAATATCAGCATCAGCCCAATATCAGCATCAGCCCAATATCAGCATCAGCCCAATATCAGCATCAGCCCAATATCAGCATCAGCCCAATATCAGCATCAGCCCAATATCAGCATCAGCCCAATATCAGCATCAGCCCAATATCAGCATCAGCCCAATATCAGCATCAGCCCAATATCAGCATCAGCCCAATATCAGCATCAGCCCAATATCAGCATCAGCCCAATATCAGCATCAGCCCAATATCAGCATCAGCCCAATATCAGCATCAGCCCAATATCAGCATCAGCCCAATATCAGCATCAGCCCAATATCAGCATCAGCCCAATATCAGCATCAGCCCAATATCAGCATCAGCCCAATATCAGCATCAGCCCAATGTCAGCATCAGCCCTAGACACTCTGCAGGCCTATAAGCTTGGCTGGGGGCAGAGAAGCAGCCCAATATGATATAATATCAGCTGATGCTGATATTGGGCTGATGCTGATATTGGGCTGATGCTGATATTGGGCTGATGCTGATATTGGGCTGATGCTGATATTGGGCTGATGCTGATATTGGGCTGATGCTGATATTGGGCTGATGCTGATATTGGGCTGATGCTGATATTGGGCTGATGCTGATATTGGGCTGATGCTGATATTGGGCTGATGCTGATATTGGGCTGATGCTGATATTGGGCTGATGCTGATATTGGGCTGATGCTGATATTGGGCTGATGCTGATATTGGGCTGATGCTGATATTGGGCTGATGCTGATATTGGGCTGATGCTGATATTGGGCTGATGCTGATATTGGGCTGATGCTGATATTGGGCTGATGCTGATATTGGGCTGATGCTGATATTGGGCTGATGCTGATATTGGGCTGATGCTGATATTGGGCTGATGCTGATATTGGGCTGATGCTGATATTGGGCTGATGCTGATATTGGGCTGATGCTGATATTGGGCTGATGCTGATATTGGGCTGATGCTGATATTGGGCTGATGCTGATATTGGGCTGATGCTGATATTGGGCTGATGCTGATATTGGGCTGATGCTGATATTGGGCTGATGCTGATATTGGGCTGATGCTGATATTGGGCTGATGCTGATATTGGGCTGATGCTGATATTGGGCTGATGCTGATATTGGGCTGATGCTGATATTGGGCTGATGCTGATATTGGGCTGATGCTGATATTGGGCTGATGCTGATATTGGGCTGATGCTGATATTGGGCTGATGCTGATATTGGGCTGATGCTGATATTGGGCTGATGCTGATATTGGGCTGATGCTGATATTGGGCTGATGCTGATATTGGGCTGATGCTGATATTGGGCTGATGCTGATATTGGGCTGATGCTGATATTGGGCTGATGCTGATATTGGGCTGATGCTGATATTGGGCTGATGCTGATATTGGGCTGATGCTGATATTGGGCTGATGCTGATATTGGGCTGATGCTGATATTGGGCTGATGCTGATATTGGGCTGATGCTGATATTGGGCTGATGCTGATATTGGGCTGATGCTGATATTGGGCTGATGCTGATATTGGGCTGATGCTGATATTGGGCTGATGCTGATATTGGGCTGATGCTGATATTGGGCTGATGCTGATATTGGGCTGATGCTGATATTGGGCTGATGCTGATATTGGGCTGATGCTGATATTGGGCTGATGCTGATATTGGGCTGATGCTGATATTGGGCTGATGCTGATATTGGGCTGATGCTGATATTGGGCTGATGCTGATATTGGGCTGATGCTGATATTGGGCTGATGCTGATATTGGGCTGATGCTGATATTGGGCTGATGCTGATATTGGGCTGATGCTGATATTGGGCTGATGCTGATATTGGGCTGATGCTGATATTGGGCTGATGCTGATATTGGGCTGATGCTGATATTGGGCTGATGCTGATATTGGGCTGATGCTGATATTGGGCTGATGCTGATATTGGGCTGATGCTGATATTGGGCTGATGCTGATATTGGGCTGATGCTGATATTGGGCTGATGCTGATATTGGGCTGATGCTGATATTGGGCTGATATTGATATTGGGCTGATATTGATATTGGGCTGATATTGATATTGGGCTGATATAGGCCTGCAGAGTGTCTAGTTTTGAAGATACAGACTCTGCTAAGCAAAAGTGAACAGGGCCAAACTGGGCTTATTTCGCTGTGAAAGTGACATTTAGGCACGGACTTGGAAAACCTTGTCTGAACCCCTCCATCCTTCCTGTAGCTGCTCAGACTCTGCTTCTCTGCCCCCAGCCAAGCTTATAGGCCTGCAGAGTGTCTAGTTTTGAAGATACAGACTCTGCTAAGCAAAAGTGAACAGGGCCAAACTGGGCTTATTTCGCTGTGAAAGTGACATTTAGGCACGGAGTTGGAAAACCTTGTCTGAACCCCTCCATCCTTCCTGTAGCTGCTCAGACTCTGCTTCTCTGCCCCCAGCCAAGCTTATAGGCCTGCAGAGTGTCTAGTTTTGAAGATACAGACTCTGCTAAGCAAAAGTGAACAGGGCCAAACTGGGCTTATTTCGCTGTGAAAGTGACATTTAGGCACGGAGTTGGAAAACCTTGTCTGAACCCCTCCATCCTTCCTGTAGCTGCTCAGACTCTGCTTCTCTGGGCTTATTTCGCTGTGAAATTTCGATGTCACTTTCACAGCGAAATAAGCCCAGTTTGGCCCTGTTCACTTTTGCTTAGCAGAGTCTGTATCTTCAAAACTAGACACTCTGCAGGCCTATAAGCTTGGCTGGGGGCAGAGAAGCAGAGTCTGAGCAGCTACAGGAAGGATGGAGGGGTTCAGACAAGGTTTTCCAACTCCGTGCCTAAATGTCACTTTCACAGCGAAATAAGCCCAGTTTGGCCCTGTTCACTTTTGCTTAGCAGAGTCTGTATCTTCAAAACTAGACACTCTGCAGGCCTATAAGCTTGGCTGGGGGCAGAGAAGCAGAGTCTGAGCAGAAATAAGCCCAGTTTGGCCCTGTTCACTTTTGCTTAGCAGAGTCTGTATCTTCAAAACTAGACACACTGCAGGCCTATAAGCTTGGCTGGGGGCAGAGAAGCAGAGTCTGAGCAGCTACAGGAAGGATGGAGGGGTTCAGACAAGGTTTTCCAACTCCGTGCCTAAATGTCACTTTCACAGCGAAATAAGCCCAGTTTGGCCCTGTTCACTTTTGCTTAGCAGAGTCTGTATCTTCAAAACTAGACACTCTGCAGGCCTATAAGCTTGGCTGGGGGCAGAGAAGCAGAGTCTGAGCAGCTACAGGAAGGATGGAGGGGTTCAGACAAGGTTTTCCAACTCCGTGCCTAAATGTCACTTTCACAGCGAAATAAGCCCAGTTTGGCCCTGTTCACTTTTGCTTAGCAGAGTCTGTATCTTCAAAACTAGACACTCTGCAGGCCTATAAGCTTGGCTGGGGGCAGAGAAGCAGAGTCTGAGCAGCTACAGGAAGGATGGAGGGGTTCAGACAAGGTTTTCCAACTCCGTGCCTAAATGTCACTTTCACAGCGAAATAAGCCCAGTTTGGCCCTGTTCACTTTTGCTTAGCAGAGTCTGTATCTTCAAAACTAGACACTCTGCAGGCCTATAAGCTTGGCTGGGGGCAGAGAAGCAGAGTCTGAGCAGCTACAGGAAGGATGGAGGGGTTCAGACAAGGTTTTCCAACTCCGTGCCTAAATGTCACTTTCACAGCGAAATAAGCCCAGTTTGGCCCTGTTCACTTTTGCTTAGCAGAGTCTGTATCTTCAAAACTAGACACTCTGCAGGCCTATAAGCTTGGCTGGGGGCAGAGAAGCAGAGTCTGAGCAGCTACAGGAAGGATGGAGGGGTTCAGACAAGGTTTTCCAACTCCGTGCCTAAATGTCACTTTCACAGCGAAATAAGCCCAGTTTGGCCCTGTTCACTTTTGCTTAGCAGAGTCTGTATCTTCAAAACTAGACACTCTGCAGGCCTATAAGCTTGGCTGGGGGCAGAGAAGCAGAGTCTGAGCAGCTACAGGAAGGATGGAGGGGTTCAGACAAGGTTTTCCAACTCCGTGCCTAAATGTCACTTTCACAGCGAAATAAGCCCAGTTTGGCCCTGTTCACTTTTGCTTAGCAGAGTCTGTATCTTCAAAACTAGACACTCTGCAGGCCTATAAGCTTGGCTGGGGGCAGAGAAGCAGAGTCTGAGCAGCTACAGGAAGGATGGAGGGGTTCAGACAAGGTTTTCCAACTCCGTGCCTAAATGTCACTTTCACAGCGAAATAAGCCCAGTTTGGCCCTGTTCACTTTTGCTTAGCAGAGTCTGTATCTTCAAAACTAGACACTCTGCAGGCCTATAAGCTTGGCTGGGGGCAGAGAAGCAGAGTCTGAGCAGCTACAGGAAGGATGGAGGGGTTCAGACAAGGTTTTCCAACTCCGTGCCTAAATGTCACTTTCACAGCGAAATAAGCCCAGTTTGGCCCTGTTCACTTTTGCTTAGCAGAGTCTGTATCTTCAAAACTAGACACTCTGCAGGCCTATAAGCTTGGCTGGGGGCAGAGAAGCAGAGTCTGAGCAGCTACAGGAAGGATGGAGGGGTTCAGACAAGGTTTTCCAACTCCGTGCCTAAATGTCACTTTCACAGCGAAATAAGCCCAGTTTGGCCCTGTTCACTTTTGCTTAGCAGAGTCTGTATCTTCAAAACTAGACACTCTGCAGGCCTATAAGCTTGGCTGGGGGCAGAGAAGCAGAGTCTGAGCAGCTACAGGAAGGATGGAGGGGTTCAGACAAGGTTTTCCAACTCCGTGCCTAAATGTCACTTTCACAGCGAAATAAGCCCAGTTTGGCCCTGTTCACTTTTGCTTAGCAGAGTCTGTATCTTCAAAACTAGACACTCTGCAGGCCTATAAGCTTGGCTGGGGGCAGAGAAGCAGAGTCTGAGCAGCTACAGGAAGGATGGAGGGGTTCAGACAAGGTTTTCCAACTCCGTGCCTAAATGTCACTTTCACAGCGAAATAAGCCCAGTTTGGCCCTGTTCACTTTTGCTTAGCAGAGTCTGTATCTTCAAAACTAGACACTCTGCAGGCCTATAAGCTTGGCTGGGGGCAGAGAAGCAGAGTCTGAGCAGCTACAGGAAGGATGGAGGGGTTCAGACAAGGTTTTCCAACTCCGTGCCTAAATGTCACTTTCACAGCGAAATAAGCCCAGTTTGGCCCTGTTCACTTTTGCTTAGCAGAGTCTGTATCTTCAAAACTAGACACTCTGCAGGCCTATAAGCTTGGCTGGGGGCAGAGAAGCAGAGTCTGAGCAGCTACAGGAAGGATGGAGGGGTTCAGACAAGGTTTTCCAACTCCGTGCCTAAATGTCACTTTCACAGCGAAATAAGCCCAGTTTGGCCCTGTTCACTTTTGCTTAGCAGAGTCTGTATCTTCAAAACTAGACACTCTGCAGGCCTATAAGCTTGGCTGGGGGCAGAGAAGCAGAGTCTGAGCAGCTACAGGAAGGATGGAGGGGTTCAGACAAGGTTTTCCAAGTCCGTGCCTAAATCTCACTTTCACAGCGAAATAAGCCCAGTTTGGCCCTGTTCACTTTTGCTTAGCAGAGTCTGTATCTTCAAAACTAGACACTCTGCAGGCCTATATCAGCCCAATATCAATATCAGCCCAATATCAATATCAGCCCAATATCAGCATCAGCCCAATATCAGCATCAGCCCAATATCAGCATCAGCCCAATATCAGCATCAGCCCAATATCAGCATCAGCCCAATATCAGCATCAGCCCAATATCAGCATCAGCCCAATATCAGCATCAGCCCAATATCAGCATCAGCCCAATATCAGCATCAGCCCAATATCAGCATCAGCCCAATATCAGCATCAGCCCAATATCAGCATCAGCCCAATATCAGCATCAGCCCAATATCAGCATCAGCCCAATATCAGCATCAGCCCAATATCAGCATCAGCCCAATATCAGCATCAGCCCAATATCAGCATCAGCCCAATATCAGCATCAGCCCAATATCAGCATCAGCCCAATATCAGCATCAGCCCAATATCAGCATCAGCCCAATATCAGCATCAGCCCAATATCAGCATCAGCCCAATATCAGCATCAGCCCAATATCAGCATCAGCCCAATATCAGCATCAGCCCAATATCAGCATCAGCCCAATATCAGCATCAGCCCAATATCAGCATCAGCCCAATATCAGCATCAGCCCAATATCAGCATCAGCCCAATATCAGCATCAGCCCAATATCAGCATCAGCCCAATATCAGCATCAGCCCAATATCAGCATCAGCCCAATATCAGCATCAGCCCAATATCAGCATCAGCCCAATATCAGCATCAGCCCAATATCAGCATCAGCCCAATATCAGCATCAGCCCAATATCAGCATCAGCCCAATATCAGCATCAGCCCAATATCAGCATCAGCCCAATATCAGCATCAGCCCAATATCAGCATCAGCCCAATATCAGCATCAGCCCAATATCAGCATCAGCCCAATATCAGCATCAGCCCAATATCAGCATCAGCCCAATATCAGCATCAGCCCAATATCAGCATCAGCCCAATATCAGCATCAGCCCAATATCAGCATCAGCCCAATATCAGCATCAGCCCAATATCAGCATCAGCCCAATATCAGCATCAGCCCAATATCAGCATCAGCCCAATATCAGCATCAGCCCAATATCAGCATCAGCCCAATATCAGCATCAGCCCAATATCAGCATCAGCCCAATATCAGCATCAGCCCAATATCAGCATCAGCCCAATATCAGCATCAGCCCAATATCAGCATCAGCCCAATATCAGCATCAGCCCAATATCAGCATCAGCCCAATATCAGCATCAGCCCAATATCAGCATCAGCCCAATATCAGCATCAGCCCAATATCAGCATCAGCCCAATATCAGCATCAGCCCAATATCAGCATCAGCCCAATATCAGCATCAGCCCAATATCAGCATCAGCCCAATATCAGCATCAGCCCAATATCAGCATCAGCCCAATATCAGCATCAGCCCAATATCAGCATCAGCCCAATATCAGCATCAGCCCAATATCAGCATCAGCCCAATATCAGCATCAGCCCAATATCAGCATCAGCCCAATATCAGCATCAGCCCAATATCAGCATCAGCCCAATATCAGCATCAGCTGATATTATATCATATTGGGCTGCTTCTCTGCCCCCAGCCAAGCTTATAGGCCTGCAGAGTGTCTAGGGCTGATGCTGATATTGGGCTGATGCTGATATTGGGCTGATGCTGATATTGGGCTGATGCTGATATTGGGCTGATGCTGATATTGGGCTGATGCTGATATTGGGCTGATGCTGATATTGGGCTGATGCTGATATTGGGCTGATGCTGATATTGGGCTGATGCTGATATTGGGCTGATGCTGATATTGGGCTGATGCTGATATTGGGCTGATGCTGATATTGGGCTGATGCTGATATTGGGCTGATGCTGATATTGGGCTGATGCTGATATTGGGCTGATGCTGATATTGGGCTGATGCTGATATTGGGCTGATGCTGATATTGGGCTGATGCTGATATTGGGCTGCTGATATTGGGCTGATGCTGATATTGGGCTGATGCTGATATTGGGCTGATGCTGATATTGGGCTGATGCTGATATTGGGCTGATGCTGATATTGGGCTGATGCTGATATTGGGCTGATGCTGATATTGGGCTGATGCTGATATTGGGCTGATGCTGATATTGGGCTGATGCTGATATTGGGCTGATGCTGATATTGGGCTGATGCTGATATTGGGCTGATGCTGATATTGGGCTGATGTGATATTGGGCTGATGCTGATATTGG
>NW_027637295.1:0-43092 GCF_951216825.1 Electrona antarctica
CAGCCCAATATCAGCATCAGCCCAATATCAGCATCAGCCCAATATCAGCATCACCCAATATCAGCATCAGCCCAATATCAGCATCAGCCCAATATCAGCATCAGCCCAATATCAGCATCAGCCCAATATCAGCATCAGCCCAATATCAGCATCAGCCCAATATCAGCATCAGCCCAATATCAGCATCAGCCCAATATCAGCATCAGCAGCCCAATATCAGCATCAGCCCAATATCAGCATCAGCCCAATATCAGCATCAGCCCAATATCAGCATCAGCCCAATATCAGCATCAGCCCAATATCAGCATCAGCCCAATATCAGCATCAGCCCAATATCAGCATCAGCCCAATATCAGCATCAGCCCAATATCAGCATCAGCCCAATATCAGCATCAGCCCAATATCAGCATCAGCCCAATATCAGCATCAGCCCAATATCAGCATCAGCCCAATATCAGCATCAGCCCAATATCAGCATCAGCCCAATATCAGCATCAGCCCAATATCAGCATCAGCCCAATATCAGCATCAGCCCAATATCAGCATCAGCCCAATATCAGCATCAGCCCAATATCAGCATCAGCCCAATATCAGCATCAGCCCAATATCAGCATCAGCCCAATATCAGCATCAGCCCAATATCAGCATCAGCCCAATATCAGCATCAGCCCAATATCAGCATCAGCCCAATATCAGCATCAGCCCAATATCAGCATCAGCCCTAGACACTCTGCAGGCCTATAAGCTTGGCTGGGGGCAGAGAAGCAGCCCAATATGATATAATATCAGCTGATGCTGATATTGGGCTGATGCTGATATTGGGCTGATGCTGATATTGGGCTGATGCTGATATTGGGCTGATGCTGATATTGGGCTGATGCTGATATTGGGCTGATGCTGATATTGGGCTGATGCTGATATTGGGCTGATGCTGATATTGGGCCTGATGCTGATATTGGGCTGATGCTGATATTGGGCTGATGCTGATATTGGGCTGATGCTGATATTGGGCTGATGCTGATATTGGGCTGATGCTGATATTGGGCTGATGCTGATATTGGGCTGATGCTGATATTGGGCTGATGCTGATATTGGGCTGATGCTGATATTGGGCTGATGCTGATATTGGGCTGATGCTGATATTGGGCTGATGCTGATATTGGGCTGATGCTGATATTGGGCTGATGCTGATATTGGGCTGATGCTGATATTGGGCTGATGCTGATATTGGGCTGATGCTGATATTGGGCTGATGCTGATATTGGGCTGATGCTGATATTGGGCTGATGCTGATATTGGGCTGATGCTGATATTGGGCTGATGCTGATATTGGGCTGATGCTGATATTGGGCTGATGCTGATATTGGGCTGATGCTGATATTGGGCTGATGCTGATATTGGGCTGATGCTGATATTGGGCTGATGCTGATATTGGGCTGATGCTGATATTGGGCTGATGCTGATATTGGGCTGATGCTGATATTGGGCTGATGCTGATATTGGGCTGATGCTGATATTGGGCTGATGCTGATATTGGGCTGATGCTGATATTGGGCTGATGCTGATATTGGGCTGATGCTGATATTGGGCTGATGCTGATATTGGGCTGATGCTGATATTGGGCTGATGCTGATATTGGGCTGATGCTGATATTGGGCTGATGCTGATATTGGGCTGATGCTGATATTGGGCTGATGCTGATATTGGGCTGATGCTGATATTGGGCTGATGCTGATATTGGGCTGATGCTGATATTGGGCTGATGCTGATATTGGGCTGATGCTGATATTGGGCTGATGCTGATATTGGGCTGATGCTGATATTGGGCTGATGCTGATATTGGGCTGATGCTGATATTGGGCTGATGCTGATATTGGGCTGATGCTGATATTGGGCTGATGCTGATATTGGGCTGATGCTGATATTGGGCTGATGCTGATATTGGGCTGATGCTGATATTGGGCTGATATTGATATTGGGCTGATATAGGCCTGCAGAGTGTCTAGTTTTGAAGATACAGACTCTGCTAAGCAAAAGTGAACAGGGCCAAACTGGGCTTATTTCGCTGTGAAAGTGAGATTTAGGCACGGACTTGGAAAACCTTGTCTGAACCCCTCCATCCTTCCTGTAGCTGCTCAGACTCTGCTTCTCTGCCCCCAGCCAAGCTTATAGGCCTGCAGAGTGTCTAGTTTTGAAGATACAGACTCTGCTAAGCAAAAGTGAACAGGGCCAAACTGGGCTTATTTCGCTGTGAAAGTGACATTTAGGCACGGAGTTGGAAAACCTTGTCTGAACCCCTCCATCCTTCCTGTAGCTGCTCAGACTCTGCTTCTCTGCCCCCAGCCAAGCTTATAGGCCTGCAGAGTGTCTAGTTTTGAAGATACAGACTCTGCTAAGCAAAAGTGAACAGGGCCAAACTGGGCTTATTTCGCTGTGAAAGTGACATTTAGGCACGGAGTTGGAAAACCTTGTCTGAACCCCTCCATCCTTCCTGTAGCTGCTCAGACTCTGCTTCTCTGCCCCCAGCCAAGCTTATAGGCCTGCAGAGTGTCTAGTTTTGAAGATACAGACTCTGCTAAGCAAAAGTGAACAGGGCCAAACTGGGCTTATTTCGCTGTGAAAGTGACATTTAGGCACGGAGTTGGAAAACCTTGTCTGAACCCCTCCATCCTTCCTGTAGCTGCTCAGACTCTGCTTCTCTGCCCCCAGCCAAGCTTATAGGCCTGCAGAGTGTCTAGTTTTGAAGATACAGACTCTGCTAAGCAAAAGTGAACAGGGCCAAACTGGGCTTATTTCGCTGTGAAAGTGACATTTAGGCACGGAGTTGGAAAACCTTGTCTGAACCCCTCCATCCTTCCTGTAGCTGCTCAGACTCTGCTTCTCTGCCCCCAGCCAAGCTTATAGGCCTGCAGAGTGTCTAGTTTTGAAGATACAGACTCTGCTAAGCAAAAGTGAACAGGGCCAAACTGGGCTTATTTCGCTGTGAAAGTGACATTTAGGCACGGAGTTGGAAAACCTTGTCTGAACCCCTCCATCCTTCCTGTAGCTGCTCAGACTCTGCTTCTCTGCCCCCAGCCAAGCTTATAGGCCTGCAGAGTGTCTAGTTTTGAAGATACAGACTCTGCTAAGCAAAAGTGAACAGGGCCAAACTGGGCTTATTTCGCTGTGAAAGTGACATTTAGGCACGGAGTTGGAAAACCTTGTCTGAACCCCTCCATCCTTCCTGTAGCTGCTCAGACTCTGCTTCTCTGCCCCCAGCCAAGCTTATAGGCCTGCAGAGTGTCTAGTTTTGAAGATACAGACTCTGCTAAGCAAAAGTGAACAGGGCCAAACTGGGCTTATTTCGCTGTGAAAGTGACATTTAGGCACGGAGTTGGAAAACCTTGTCTGAACCCCTCCATCCTTCCTGTAGCTGCTCAGACTCTGCTTCTCTGCCCCCAGCCAAGCTTATAGGCCTGCAGAGTGTCTAGTTTTGAAGATACAGACTCTGCTAAGCAAAAGTGAACAGGGCCAAACTGGGCTTATTTCGCTGTGAAAGTGACATTTAGGCACGGAGTTGGAAAACCTTGTCTGAACCCCTCCATCCTTCCTGTAGCTGCTCAGACTCTGCTTCTCTGCCCCCAGCCAAGCTTATAGGCCTGCAGAGTGTCTAGTTTTGAAGATACAGACTCTGCTAAGCAAAAGTGAACAGGGCCAAACTGGGCTTATTTCGCTGTGAAAGTGACATTTAGGCACGGAGTTGGAAAACCTTGTCTGAACCCCTCCATCCTTCCTGTAGCTGCTCAGACTCTGCTTCTCTGCCCCCAGCCAAGCTTATAGGCCTGCAGAGTGTCTAGTTTTGAAGATACAGACTCTGCTAAGCAAAAGTGAACAGGGCCAAACTGGGCTTATTTCGCTGTGAAAGTGACATTTAGGCACGGAGTTGGAAAACCTTGTCTGAACCCCTCCATCCTTCCTGTAGCTGCTCAGACTCTGCTTCTCTGCCCCCAGCCAAGCTTATAGGCCTGCAGAGTGTCTAGTTTTGAAGATACAGACTCTGCTAAGCAAAAGTGAACAGGGCCAAACTGGGCTTATTTCGCTGTGAAAGTGACATTTAGGCACGGAGTTGGAAAACCTTGTCTGAACCCCTCCATCCTTCCTGTAGCTGCTCAGACTCTGCTTCTCTGCCCCCAGCCAAGCTTATAGGCCTGCAGAGTGTCTAGTTTTGAAGATACAGACTCTGCTAAGCAAAAGTGAACAGGGCCAAACTGGGCTTATTTCGCTGTGAAAGTGACATTTAGGCACGGAGTTGGAAAACCTTGTCTGAACCCCTCCATCCTTCCTGTAGCTGCTCAGACTCTGCTTCTCTGCCCCCAGCCAAGCTTATAGGCCTGCAGAGTGTCTAGTTTTGAAGATACAGACTCTGCTAAGCAAAAGTGAACAGGGCCAAACTGGGCTTATTTCGCTGTGAAAGTGACATTTAGCTGTGAAAGTGACATTTAGGCACGGAGTTGGAAAACCTTGTCTGAACCCCTCCATCCTTCCTGTAGCTGCTCAGACTCTGCTTCTCTGCCCCCAGCCAAGCTTATAGGCCTGCAGAGTGTCTAGTTTTGAAGATACAGACTCTGCTAAGCAAAAGTGAACAGGGCCAAACTGGGCTTATTTCGCTGTGAAAGTGACATTTAGGCACGGAGTTGGAAAACCTTGTCTGAACCCCTCCATCCTTCCTGTAGCTGCTCAGACTCTGCTTCTCTGCCCCAGCCAAGCTTATAGGCCTGCAGAGTGTCTAGTTTTGAAGATACAGACTCTGCTAAGCAAAAGTGAACAGGGCCAAACTGGGCTTATTTCGCTGTGAAAGTGACATTTAGGCACGGAGTTGGAAAACCTTGTCTGAACCCCTCCATCCTTCCTGTAGCTGCTCAGACTCTGCTTCTCTGCCCCCAGCCAAGCTTATAGGCCTGCAGAGTGTCTAGTTTTGAAGATACAGACTCTGCTAAGCAAAAGTGAACAGGGCCAAACTGGGCTTATTTCGCTGTGAAAGTGACATCGAAATTTCACAGCGAAATAAGCCCAGTTTGGCCCTGTTCACTTTTGCTTAGCAGAGTCTGTATCTTCAAAACTAGACACTCTGCAGGCCTATAAGCTTGGCTGGGGGCAGAGAAGCAGAGTCTGAGCAGCTACAGGAAGGATGGAGGGGTTCAGACAAGGTTTTCCAACTCCGTGCCTAAATGTCACTTTCACAGCGAAATAAGCCCAGTTTGGCCCTGTTCACTTTTGCTTAGCAGAGTCTGTATCTTCAAAACTAGACACTCTGCAGGCCTATAAGCTTGGCTGGGGGCAGAGAAGCAGAGTCTGAGCAGCTACAGGAAGGATGGAGGGGTTCAGACAAGGTTTCCAACTCCGTGCCTAAATGTCACTTTCACAGCGAAATAAGCCCAGTTTGGCCCTGTTCACTTTTGCTTAGCAGAGTCTGTATCTTCAAAACTAGACACTCTGCAGGCCTATAAGCTTGGCTGGGGGCAGAGAAGCAGAGTCTGAGCAGCTACAGGAAGGATGGAGGGGTTCAGACAAGGTTTTCCAACTCCGTGCCTAAATGTCACTTTCACAGCGAAATAAGCCCAGTTTGGCCCTGTTCACTTTTGCTTAGCAGAGTCTGTATCTTCAAAACTAGACACTCTGCAGGCCTATAAGCTTGGCTGGGGGCAGAGAAGCAGAGTCTGAGCAGCTACAGGAAGGATGGAGGGGTTCAGACAAGGTTTTCCAACTCCGTGCCTAAATGTCACTTTCACAGCGAAATAAGCCCAGTTTGGCCCTGTTCACTTTTGCTTAGCAGAGTCTGTATCTTCAAAACTAGACACTCTGCAGGCCTATAAGCTTGGCTGGGGGCAGAGAAGCAGAGTCTGAGCAGCTACAGGAAGGATGGAGGGGTTCAGACAAGGTTTTCCAACTCCGTGCCTAAATGTCACTTTCACAGCGAAATAAGCCCAGTTTGGCCCTGTTCACTTTTGCTTAGCAGAGTCTGTATCTTCAAAACTAGACACTCTGCAGGCCTATAAGCTTGGCTGGGGGCAGAGAAGCAGAGTCTGAGCAGCTACAGGAAGGATGGAGGGGTTCAGACAAGGTTTTCCAACTCCGTGCCTAAATGTCACTTTCACAGCGAAATAAGCCCAGTTTGGCCCTGTTCACTTTTGCTTAGCAGAGTCTGTATCTTCAAAACTAGACACTCTGCAGGCCTATAAGCTTGGCTGGGGGCAGAGAAGCAGAGTCTGAGCAGCTACAGGAAGGATGGAGGGGTTCAGACAAGGTTTTCCAACTCCGTGCCTAAATGTCACTTTCACAGCGAAATAAGCCCAGTTTGGCCCTGTTCACTTTTGCTTAGCAGAGTCTGTATCTTCAAAACTAGACACTCTGCAGGCCTATAAGCTTGGCTGGGGGCAGAGAAGCAGAGTCTGAGCAGCTACAGGAAGGATGGAGGGGTTCAGACAAGGTTTTCCAACTCCGTGCCTAAATGTCACTTTCACAGCGAAATAAGCCCAGTTTGGCCCTGTTCACTTTTGCTTAGCAGAGTCTGTATCTTCAAAACTAGACACTCTGCAGGCCTATAAGCTTGGCTGGGGGCAGAGAAGCAGAGTCTGAGCAGCTACAGGAAGGATGGAGGGGTTCAGACAAGGTTTTCCAACTCCGTGCCTAAATGTCACTTTCACAGCGAAATAAGCCCAGTTTGGCCCTGTTCACTTTTGCTTAGCAGAGTCTGTATCTTCAAAACTAGACACTCTGCAGGCCTATAAGCTTGGCTGGGGGCAGAGAAGCAGAGTCTGAGCAGCTACAGGAAGGATGGAGGGGTTCAGACAAGGTTTTCCAACTCCGTGCCTAAATGTCACTTTCACAGCGAAATAAGCCCAGTTTGGCCCTGTTCACTTTTGCTTAGCAGAGTCTGTATCTTCAAAACTAGACACTCTGCAGGCCTATAAGCTTGGCTGGGGGCAGAGAAGCAGAGTCTGAGCAGCTACAGGAAGGATGGAGGGGTTCAGACAAGGTTTTCCAACTCCGTGCCTAAATGTCACTTTCACAGCGAAATAAGCCCAGTTTGGCCCTGTTCACTTTTGCTTAGCAGAGTCTGTATCTTCAAAACTAGACACTCTGCAGGCCTATAAGCTTGGCTGGGGGCAGAGAAGCAGAGTCTGAGCAGCTACAGGAAGGATGGAGGGGTTCAGACAAGGTTTTCCAACTCCGTGCCTAAATGTCACTTTCACAGCGAAATAAGCCCAGTTTGGCCCTGTTCACTTTTGCTTAGCAGAGTCTGTATCTTCAAAACTAGACACTCTGCAGGCCTATAAGCTTGGCTGGGGGCAGAGAAGCAGAGTCTGAGCAGCTACAGGAAGGATGGAGGGGTTCAGACAAGGTTTTCCAACTCCGTGCCTAAATGTCACTTTCACAGCGAAATAAGCCCAGTTTGGCCCTGTTCACTTTTGCTTAGCAGAGTCTGTATCTTCAAAACTAGACACTCTGCAGGCCTATAAGCTTGGCTGGGGGCAGAGAAGCAGAGTCTGAGCAGCTACAGGAAGGATGGAGGGGTTCAGACAAGGTTTTCCAACTCCGTGCCTAAATGTCACTTTCACAGCGAAATAAGCCCAGTTTGGCCCTGTTCACTTTTGCTTAGCAGAGTCTGTATCTTCAAAACTAGACACTCTGCAGGCCTATAAGCTTGGCTGGGGGCAGAGAAGCAGAGTCTGAGCAGCTACAGGAAGGATGGAGGGGTTCAGACAAGGTTTTCCAACTCCGTGCCTAAATGTCACTTTCACAGCGAAATAAGCCCAGTTTGGCCCTGTTCACTTTTGCTTAGCAGAGTCTGTATCTTCAAAACTAGACACTCTGCAGGCCTATAAGCTTGGCTGGGGGCAGAGAAGCAGAGTCTGAGCAGCTACAGGAAGGATGGAGGGGTTCAGACAAGGTTTTCCAACTCCGTGCCTAAATGTCACTTTCACAGCGAAATAAGCCCAGTTTGGCCCTGTTCACTTTTGCTTAGCAGAGTCTGTATCTTCAAAACTAGACACTCTGCAGGCCTATAAGCTTGGCTGGGGGCAGAGAAGCAGAGTCTGAGCAGCTACAGGAAGGATGGAGGGGTTCAGACAAGGTTTTCCAAGTCCGTGCCTAAATGTCACTTTCACAGCGAAATAAGCCCAGTTTGGCCCTGTTCACTTTTGCTTAGCAGAGTCTGTATCTTCAAAACTAGACACTCTGCAGGCCTATATCAGCCCAATATCAATATCAGCCCAATATCAACATCAGCCCAATATCAGCATCAGCCCAATATCAGCATCAGCCCAATATCAGCATCAGCCCAATATCAGCATCAGCCCAATATCAGCATCAGCCCAATATCAGCATCAGCCCAATATCAGCATCAGCCCAATATCAGCATCAGCCCAATATCAGCATCAGCCCAATATCAGCATCAGCCCAATATCAGCATCAGCCCAATATCAGCATCAGCCCAATATCAGCATCAGCCCAATATCAGCATCAGCCCAATATCAGCATCAGCCCAATATCAGCATCAGCCCAATATCAGCATCAGCCCAATATCAGCATCAGCCCAATATCAGCATCAGCCCAATATCAGCATCAGCCCAATATCAGCATCAGCCCAATATCAGCATCAGCCCAATATCAGCATCAGCCCAATATCAGCATCAGCCCAATATCAGCATCAGCCCAATATCAGCATCAGCCCAATATCAGCATCAGCCCAATATCAGCATCAGCCCAATATCAGCATCAGCCCAATATCAGCATCAGCCCAATATCAGCATCAGCCCAATATCAGCATCAGCCCAATATCAGCATCAGCCCAATATCAGCATCAGCCCAATATCAGCATCAGCCCAATATCAGCATCAGCCCAATATCAGCATCAGCCCAATATCAGCATCAGCCCAATATCAGCATCAGCCCAATATCAGCATCAGCCCAATATCAGCATCAGCCCAATATCAGCATCAGCCCAATATCAGCATCAGCCCAATATCAGCATCAGCCCAATATCAGCATCAGCCCAATATCAGCATCAGCCCAATATCAGCATCAGCCCAATATCAGCATCAGCCCAATATCAGCATCAGCCCAATATCAGCATCAGCCCAATATCAGCATCAGCCCAATATCAGCATCAGCCCAATATCAGCATCAGCCCAATATCAGCATCAGCCCAATATCAGCATCAGCCCAATATCAGCATCAGCCCAATATCAGCATCAGCCCAATATCAGCATCAGCCCAATATCAGCATCAGCCCAATATCAGCATCAGCCCAATATCAGCATCAGCCCAATATCAGCATCAGCCCAATATCAGCATCAGCCCAATATCAGCATCAGCCCAATATCAGCATCAGCCCAATATCAGCATCAGCCCAATATCAGCATCAGCCCAATATCAGCATCAGCCCAATATCAGCATCAGCCCAATATCAGCATCAGCCCAATATCAGCATCAGCCCAATATCAGCATCAGCCCAATATCAGCATCAGCCCAATATCAGCATCAGCCCAATATCAGCATCAGCCCAATATCAGCATCAGCCCAATATCAGCATCAGCCCAATATCAGCATCATCCCAATATCAGCATCAGCCCAATATCAGCATCAGCCCAATATCAGCATCAGCCCAATATCAGCATCAGCCCTAGACACTCTGCAGGCCTATAAGCTTGGCTGGGGGCAGAGAAGCAGCCCAATATGATATAATATCAGCTGATGCTGATATTGGGCTGATGCTGATATTGGGCTGATGCTGATATTGGGCTGATGCTGATATTGGGCTGATGCTGATATTGGGCTGATGCTGATATTGGGCTGATGCTGATATTGGGCTGATGCTGATATTGGGCTGATGCTGATATTGGGCTGATGCTGATATTGGGCTGATGCTGATATTGGGCTGATGCTGATATTGGGCTGATGCTGATATTGGGCTGATGCTGATATTGGGCTGATGCTGATATTGGGCTGATGCTGATATTGGGCTGATGCTGATATTGGGCTGATGCTGATATTGGGCTGATGCTGATATTGGGCTGATGCTGCTATTGGGCTGATGCTGATATTGGGCTGATGCTGATATTGGGCTGATGCTGATATTGGGCTGATGCTGATATTGGGCTGATGCTGATATTGGGCTGATGCTGATATTGGGCTGATGCTGATATTGGGCTGATGCTGATATTGGGCTGATGCTGATATTGGGCTGATGCTGATATTGGGCTGATGCTGATATTGGGCTGATGCTGATATTGGGCTGATGCTGATATTGGGCTGATGCTGATATTGGGCTGATGCTGATATTGGGCTGATGCTGATATTGGGCTGATGCTGATATTGGGCTGATGCTGATATTGGGCTGATGCTGATATTGGGCTGATGCTGATATTGGGCTGATGCTGATATTGGGCTGATGCTGATATTGGGCTGATGCTGATATTGGGCTGATGCTGATATTGGGCTGATGCTGATATTGGGCTGATGCTGATATTGGGCTGATGCTGATATTGGGCTGATGCTGATATTGGGCTGATGCTGATATTGGGCTGATGCTGATATTGGGCTGATGCTGATATTGGGCTGATGCTGATATTGGGCTGATGCTGATATTGGGCTGATGCTGATATTGGGCTGATGCTGATATTGGGCTGATGCTGATATTGGGCTGATGCTGATATTGGGCTGATGCTGATATTGGGCTGATGCTGATATTGGGCTGATGCTGATATTGGGCTGATGCTGATATTGGGCTGATGCTGATATTGGGCTGATGCTGATATTGGGCTGATGCTGATATTGGGCTGATGCTGATATTGGGCTGATGCTGATATTGGGCTGATGCTGATATTGGGCTGATGCTGATATTGGGCTGATGCTGATATTGGGCTGATGCTGATATTGGGCTGATGCTGATATTGGGCTGATGCTGATATTGGGCTGATGCTGATATTGGGCTGATGCTGATATTGGGCTGATGCTGATATTGGGCTGATGCTGATATTGGGCTGATGCTGATATTGGGCTGATGCTGATATTGGGCTGATGCTGATATTGGGCTGATGCTGATATTGGGCTGATGCTGATATTGGGCTGATGCTGATATTGGGCTGATATTGATATTGGGCTGATATTGATATTGGGCTGATATAGGCCTGCAGAGTGTCTAGTTTTGAAGATACAGACTCTGCTAAGCAAAAGTGAACAGGGCCAAACTGGGCTTATTTCGCTGTGAAAGTGACATTTAGGCACGGACTTGGAAAACCTTGTCTGAACCCCTCCATCCTTCCTGTAGCTGCTCAGACTCTGCTTCTCTGCCCCCAGCCAAGCTTATAGGCCTGCAGAGTGTCTAGTTTTGAAGATACAGACTCTGCTAAGCAAAAGTGAACAGGGCCAAACTGGGCTTATTTCGCTGTGAAAGTGACATTTAGGCACGGAGTTGGAAAACCTTGTCTGAACCCCTCCATCCTTCCTGTAGCTGCTCAGACTCTGCTTCTCTGCCCCCAGCCAAGCTTATAGGCCTGCAGAGTGTCTAGTTTTGAAGATACAGACTCTGCTAAGCAAAAGTGAACAGGGCCAAACTGGGCTTATTTCGCTGTGAAAGTGACATTTAGGCACGGAGTTGGAAAACCTTGTCTGAACCCCTCCATCCTTCCTGTAGCTGCTCAGACTCTGCTTCTCTGCCCCCAGCCAAGCTTATAGGCCTGCAGAGTGTCTAGTTTTGAAGATACAGACTCTGCTAAGCAAAAGTGAACAGGGCCAAACTGGGCTTATTTCGCTGTGAAAGTGACATTTAGGCACGGAGTTGGAAAACCTTGTCTGAACCCCTCCATCCTTCCTGTAGCTGCTCAGACTCTGCTTCTCTGCCCCCAGCCAAGCTTATAGGCCTGCAGAGTGTCTAGTTTTGAAGATACAGACTCTGCTAAGCAAAAGTGAACAGGGCCAAACTGGGCTTATTTCGCTGTGAAAGTGACATTTAGGCACGGAGTTGGAAAACCTTGTCTGAACCCCTCCATCCTTCCTGTAGCTGCTCAGACTCTGCTTCTCTGCCCCCAGCCAAGCTTATAGGCCTGCAGAGTGTCTAGTTTTGAAGATACAGACTCTGCTAAGCAAAAGTGAACAGGGCCAAACTGGGCTTATTTCGCTGTGAAAGTGACATTTAGGCACGGAGTTGGAAAACCTTGTCTGAACCCCTCCATCCTTCCTGTAGCTGCTCAGACTCTGCTTCTCTGCCCCCAGCCAAGCTTATAGGCCTGCAGAGTGTCTAGTTTTGAAGATACAGACTCTGCTAAGCAAAAGTGAACAGGGCCAAACTGGGCTTATTTCGCTGTGAAAGTGACATTTAGGCACGGAGTTGGAAAACCTTGTCTGAACCCCTCCATCCTTCCTGTAGCTGCTCAGACTCTGCTTCTCTGCCCCCAGCCAAGCTTATAGGCCTGCAGAGTGTCTAGTTTTGAAGATACAGACTCTGCTAAGCAAAAGTGAACAGGGCCAAACTGGGCTTATTTCGCTGTGAAAGTGACATTTAGGCACGGAGTTGGAAAACCTTGTCTGAACCCCTCCATCCTTCCTGTAGCTGCTCAGACTCTGCTTCTCTGCCCCCAGCCAAGCTTATAGGCCTGCAGAGTGTCTAGTTTTGAAGATACAGACTCTGCTAAGCAAAAGTGAACAGGGCCAAACTGGGCTTATTTCGCTGTGAAAGTGACATTTAGGCACGGAGTTGGAAAACCTTGTCTGAACCCCTCCATCCTTCCTGTAGCTGCTCAGACTCTGCTTCTCTGCCCCCAGCCAAGCTTATAGGCCTGCAGAGTGTCTAGTTTTGAAGATACAGACTCTGCTAAGCAAAAGTGAACAGGGCCAAACTGGGCTTATTTCGCTGTGAAAGTGACATTTAGGCACGGAGTTGGAAAACCTTGTCTGAACCCCTCCATCCTTCCTGTAGCTGCTCAGACTCTGCTTCTCTGCCCCCAGCCAAGCTTATAGGCCTGCAGAGTGTCTAGTTTTGAAGATACAGACTCTGCTAAGCAAAAGTGAACAGGGCCAAACTGGGCTTATTTCGCTGTGAAAGTGACATTTAGGCACGGAGTTGGAAAACCTTGTCTGAACCCCTCCATCCTTCCTGTAGCTGCTCAGACTCTGCTTCTCTGCCCCCAGCCAAGCTTATAGGCCTGCAGAGTGTCTAGTTTTGAAGATACAGACTCTGCTAAGCAAAAGTGAACAGGGCCAAACTGGGCTTATTTCGCTGTGAAAGTGACATTTAGGCACGGAGTTGGAAAACCTTGTCTGAACCCCTCCATCCTTCCTGTAGCTGCTCAGACTCTGCTTCTCTGCCCCCAGCCAAGCTTATAGGCCTGCAGAGTGTCTAGTTTTGAAGATACAGACTCTGCTAAGCAAAAGTGAACAGGGCCAAACTGGGCTTATTTCGCTGTGAAAGTGACATTTAGGCACGGAGTTGGAAAACCTTGTCTGAACCCCTCCATCCTTCCTGTAGCTGCTCAGACTCTGCTTCTCTGCCCCCAGCCAAGCTTATAGGCCTGCAGAGTGTCTAGTTTTGAAGATACAGACTCTGCTAAGCAAAAGTGAACAGGGCCAAACTGGGCTTATTTCGCTGTGAAAGTGACATTTAGGCACGGAGTTGGAAAACCTTGTCTGAACCCCTCCATCCTTCCTGTAGCTGCTCAGACTCTGCTTCTCTGCCCCCAGCCAAGCTTATAGGCCTGCAGAGTGTCTAGTTTTGAAGATACAGACTCTGCTAAGCAAAAGTGAACAGGGCCAAACTGGGCTTATTTCGCTGTGAAAGTGACATTTAGGCACGGAGTTGGAAAACCTTGTCTGAACCCCTCCATCCTTCCTGTAGCTGCTCAGACTCTGCTTCTCTGCCCCCAGCCAAGCTTATAGGCCTGCAGAGTGTCTAGTTTTGAAGATACAGACTCTGCTAAGCAAAAGTGAACAGGGCCAAACTGGGCTTATTTCGCTGTGAAAGTGACATTTAGGCACGGAGTTGGAAAACCTTGTCTGAACCCCTCCATCCTTCCTGTAGCTGCTCAGACTCTGCTTCTCTGCCCCCAGCCAAGCTTATAGGCCTGCAGAGTGTCTAGTTTTGAAGATACAGACTCTGCTAAGCAAAAGTGAACAGGGCCAAACTGGGCTTATTTCGCTGTGAAAGTGACATTTAGGCACGGAGTTGGAAAACCTTGTCTGAACCCCTCCATCCTTCCTGTAGCTGCTCAGACTCTGCTTCTCTGCCCCCAGCCAAGCTTATAGGCCTGCAGAGTGTCTAGTTTTGAAGATACAGACTCTGCTAAGCAAAAGTGAACAGGGCCAAACTGGGCTTATTTCGCTGTGAAAGTGACATTTAGGCACGGAGTTGGAAAACCTTGTCTGAACCCCTCCATCCTTCCTGTAGCTGCTCAGACTCTGCTTCTCTGCCCCCAGCCAAGCTTATAGGCCTGCAGAGTGTCTAGTTTTGAAGATACAGACTCTGCTAAGCAAAAGTGAACAGGGCCAAACTGGGCTTATTTCGCTGTGAAAGTGACATTTAGGCACGGAGTTGGAAAACCTTGTCTGAACCCCTCCATCCTTCCTGTAGCTGCTCAGACTCTGCTTCTCTGCCCCCAGCCAAGCTTATAGGCCTGCAGAGTGTCTAGTTTTGAAGATACAGACTCTGCTAAGCAAAAGTGAACAGGGCCAAACTGGGCTTATTTCGCTGTGAAAGTGACATTTAGGCACGGAGTTGGAAAACCTTGTCTGAACCCCTCCATCCTTCCTGTAGCTGCTCAGACTCTGCTTCTCTGCCCCCAGCCAAGCTTATAGGCCTGCAGAGTGTCTAGTTTTGAAGATACAGACTCTGCTAAGCAAAAGTGAACAGGGCCAAACTGGGCTTATTTCGCTGTGAAAGTGACATTTAGGCACGGAGTTGGAAAACCTTGTCTGAACCCCTCCATCCTTCCTGTAGCTGCTCAGACTCTGCTTCTCTGCCCCCAGCCAAGCTTATAGGCCTGCAGAGTGTCTAGTTTTGAAGATACAGACTCTGCTAAGCAAAAGTGAACAGGGCCAAACTGGGCTTATTTCGCTGTGAAAGTGACATTTAGGCACGGAGTTGGAAAACCTTGTCTGAACCCCTCCATCCTTCCTGTAGCTGCTCAGACTCTGCTTCTCTGCCCCCAGCCAAGCTTATAGGCCTGCAGAGTGTCTAGTTTTGAAGATACAGACTCTGCTAAGCAAAAGTGAACAGGGCCAAACTGGGCTTATTTCGCTGTGAAAGTGACATTTAGGCACGGAGTTGGAAAACCTTGTCTGAACCCCTCCATCCTTCCTGTAGCTGCTCAGACTCTGCTTCTCTGCCCCCAGCCAAGCTTATAGGCCTGCAGAGTGTCTAGTTTTGAAGATACAGACTCTGCTAAGCAAAAGTGAACAGGGCCAAACTGGGCTTATTTCGCTGTGAAAGTGACATTTAGGCACGGAGTTGGAAAACCTTGTCTGAACCCCTCCATCCTTCCTGTAGCTGCTCAGACTCTGCTTCTCTGCCCCCAGCCAAGCTTATAGGCCTGCAGAGTGTCTAGTTTTGAAGATACAGACTCTGCTAAGCAAAAGTGAACAGGGCCAAACTGGGCTTATTTCGCTGTGAAAGTGACATTTAGGCACGGAGTTGGAAAACCTTGTCTGAACCCCTCCATCCTTCCTGTAGCTGCTCAGACTCTGCTTCTCTGCCCCCAGCCAAGCTTATAGGCCTGCAGAGTGTCTAGTTTTGAAGATACAGACTCTGCTAAGCAAAAGTGAACAGGGCCAAACTGGGCTTATTTCGCTGTGAAAGTGACATTTAGGCACGGAGTTGGAAAACCTTGTCTGAACCCCTCCATCCTTCCTGTAGCTGCTCAGACTCTGCTTCTCTGCCCCCAGCCAAGCTTATAGGCCTGCAGAGTGTCTAGTTTTGAAGATACAGACTCTGCTAAGCAAAAGTGAACAGGGCCAAACTGGGCTTATTTCGCTGTGAAATTTCGATGTCACTTTCACAGCGAAATAAGCCCAGTTTGGCCCTGTTCACTTTTGCTTAGCAGAGTCTGTATCTTCAAAACTAGACACTCTGCAGGCCTATAAGCTTGGCTGGGGGCAGAGAAGCAGAGTCTGAGCAGCTACAGGAAGGATGGAGGGGTTCAGACAAGGTTTTCCAACTCCGTGCCTAAATGTCACTTTCACAGCGAAATAAGCCCAGTTTGGCCCTGTTCACTTTTGCTTAGCAGAGTCTGTATCTTCAAAACTAGACACTCTGCAGGCCTATAAGCTTGGCTGGGGGCAGAGAAGCAGAGTCTGAGCAGCTACAGGAAGGATGGAGGGGTTCAGACAAGGTTTTCCAACTCCGTGCCTAAATGTCACTTTCACAGCGAAATAAGCCCAGTTTGGCCCTGTTCACTTTTGCTTAGCAGAGTCTGTATCTTCAAAACTAGACACTCTGCAGGCCTATAAGCTTGGCTGGGGGCAGAGAAGCAGAGTCTGAGCAGCTACAGGAAGGATGGAGGGGTTCAGACAAGGTTTTCCAACTCCGTGCCTAAATGTCACTTTCACAGCGAAATAAGCCCAGTTTGGCCCTGTTCACTTTTGCTTAGCAGAGTCTGTATCTTCAAAACTAGACACTCTGCAGGCCTATAAGCTTGGCTGGGGGCAGAGAAGCAGAGTCTGAGCAGCTACAGGAAGGATGGAGGGGTTCAGACAAGGTTTTCCAACTCCGTGCCTAAATGTCACTTTCACAGCGAAATAAGCCCAGTTTGGCCCTGTTCACTTTTGCTTAGAAGAGTCTGTATCTTCAAAACTAGACACTCTGCAGGCCTATAAGCTTGGCTGGGGGCAGAGAAGCAGAGTCTGAGCAGCTACAGGAAGGATGGAGGGGTTCAGACAAGGTTTTCCAACTCCGTGCCTAAATGTCACTTTCACAGCGAAATAAGCCCAGTTTGGCCCTGTTCACTTTTGCTTAGCAGAGTCTGTATCTTCAAAACTAGACACTCTGCAGGCCTATAAGCTTGGCTGGGGGCAGAGAAGCAGAGTCTGAGCAGCTACAGGAAGGATGGAGGGGTTCAGACAAGGTTTTCCAACTCCGTGCCTAAATGTCACTTTCACAGCGAAATAAGCCCAGTTTGGCCCTGTTCACTTTTGCTTAGCAGAGTCTGTATCTTCAAAACTAGACACTCTGCAGGCCTATAAGCTTGGCTGGGGGCAGAGAAGCAGAGTCTGAGCAGCTACAGGAAGGATGGAGGGGTTCAGACAAGGTTTTCCAACTCCGTGCCTAAATGTCACTTTCACAGCGAAATAAGCCCAGTTTGGCCCTGTTCACTTTTGCTTAGCAGAGTCTGTATCTTCAAAACTAGACACTCTGCAGGCCTATAAGCTTGGCTGGGGGCAGAGAAGCAGAGTCTGAGCAGCTACAGGAAGGATGGAGGGGTTCAGACAAGGTTTTCCAACTCCGTGCCTAAATGTCACTTTCACAGCGAAATAAGCCCAGTTTGGCCCTGTTCACTTTTGCTTAGCAGAGTCTGTATCTTCAAAACTAGACACTCTGCAGGCCTATAAGCTTGGCTGGGGGCAGAGAAGCAGAGTCTGAGCAGCTACAGGAAGGATGGAGGGGTTCAGACAAGGTTTTCCAACTCCGTGCCTAAATGTCACTTTCACAGCGAAATAAGCCCAGTTTGGCCCTGTTCACTTTTGCTTAGCAGAGTCTGTATCTTCAAAACTAGACACTCTGCAGGCCTATAAGCTTGGCTGGGGGCAGAGAAGCAGAGTCTGAGCAGCTACAGGAAGGATGGAGGGGTTCAGACAAGGTTTTCCAACTCCGTGCCTAAATGTCACTTTCACAGCGAAATAAGCCCAGTTTGGCCCTGTTCACTTTTGCTTAGCAGAGTCTGTATCTTCAAAACTAGACACTCTGCAGGCCTATAAGCTTGGCTGGGGGCAGAGAAGCAGAGTCTGAGCAGCTACAGGAAGGATGGAGGGGTTCAGACAAGGTTTTCCAAGTCCGTGCCTAAATCTCACTTTCACAGCGAAATAAGCCCAGTTTGGCCCTGTTCACTTTTGCTTAGCAGAGTCTGTATCTTCAAAACTAGACACTCTGCAGGCCTATATCAGCCCAATATCAATATCAGCCCAATATCAATATCAGCCCAATATCAGCATCAGCCCAATATCAGCATCAGCCCAATATCAGCATCAGCCCAATATCAGCATCAGCCCAATATCAGCATCAGCCCAATATCAGCATCAGCCCAATATCAGCATCAGCCCAATATCAGCATCAGCCCAATATCAGCATCAGCCCAATATCAGCATCAGCCCAATATCAGCATCATGTTAAGGCAATCTGCGGGACACATGCTCAGGAAGACATAATAATGAGGCAACACAAGGATTCATAGTTTGGAAGTATTAGAGATTTACTCGAGTAAGGAGTCAGGAAACTTACATGACCAATTCAATGCAACGGAAGACCCAGTCTGACTCAAAAAGCTAACACAGGCTCACAGCCTTTATAGTTTCACTCCCACAAGAGACAACCCCCACAGGAATTTGGGACAGTAACAAAGTAACCAAAACAGCACCACAGGGGTGTCACAGATAAGATAACATCAGAGTGCAATAAAGGGGTATTATTATATGTTTGCAGTCTAAATTTCTATGACATTACCCCACTTTTAAACATTTAAAAACCCCTAAACACCACTTATCAGTACATCGCAGATGTAGGCAAAAAACCTGGAACCCAATGGGTTAGACAAACAGGGAAAATTCCTACATGGCCCTCATCATAGAGCGACCGCACACAAGGCCTACGATACACAGTGGTACAATAGTTTCAAACAAAACAAGGCAAAGCCAAATTAAACATGAAAGGAAAAACGTTGTAGCCCTCAGACCAAAAAACATCTCAGCATCAGAAAATGTCCGTCCAGAACTGTCCACTTGCAGGTGCCATGTGGTCAACACCGCACAGAGCAATCCAAACCGGAAGTAGCTCTTTCACAGAGCTCAAAGCACCAATGTGCATTACATCCACAAGCCCCAGACATGTCGTGAGCTTGCAGATCGGCCATTTGACAGAACTGCACACGTCACAGCCTTCCAAAAGACCAGAAATTGTCACCGCACAGGTGATGCAACATCATTCAGAAACGGCTCCTGAGCACATGATCGCAGGATTCAGAGTCCAGAGTGCGAACAGCACTTGATCCCCCATAGGGACATCAGCGTGGACACGTCGCGGACAGCAGACTAACCACTCATTTCTGAAAAAGAAAGAAAACCAATGCGAGTAATATGTCATTAACCACACCTAACCGGAGCCGGGCATTCATTCGAGATGGCCCCTGACCTTATGAATCACGGGTCCTGCTCCGTGGGCATGCCTGCATTTAAGCCCCCAGCCTGCAAGAGCAGTCACAGCAAACCCTGGTCTATTATGGGTAGGTTAAGTCGGGTCTTGAACTTAACCTGCATTAACCAATCGTACTTATCTTCTGTCCACAACAATCAGCTGGCACATTATTACCTTGTGTTATCTCAACATGGATAGGCATAATAAGCTTCGGCTTGATCATGTAACACAACTGTCTTTTAAACACGGAAATGTAAGTACCAAAATTAACTATTCATTCATAAACCAGTCTACATACTATCATTCATTCAACCCGACTCCGCATCTAAGTGGACCTTAGTTAGTTGACTTAGTTGACAACTTTTCATAATACATATTCCATATCATCCCCAAACGATACTTAGCCATGTCATCAGATCCACTTCATCATTCGTCATGTTATTCCAACACGACTCTTCTCATTATTATGGAGCTGAAAGAAAAACTACAACACCATTGAAAAACCCTACTCTACCTGGATCACATTTCCTTCGCTATGTCATATCCAGCTCAGATACAGTCACATTACTACTAATTTGAATGTTGATGGTGGACTCAATACTACGTAGCTATAGCAGCAATAAACATGTATTATCGAATTTCATTTACTGCTAGTCCACCACTTCTCAATGCCCTTTCTGACTCAACCAGGCTATGCTCAGCTCCACCGTACAACTCTAACTCTCAGTAAGCATATGTGTGTTTGTGCAACTATCTATTGCGTAGATATCTTATCTCTGAACACATTCTTATATGTCTCTTTAGTATGGCATCATCAAACAATACCGTTGTTCAGAACTAATCGCATAACTGCAACAGAACATGATTTAGAACATCCTCCTATGCTCAATTATTCCACCAGGAAACATCAAGTTGTTGCATAACTTACCCACGTAATACTCACAGATTTTGATACTTTTTCCTGCAAATACAGCAAGATAACATTCGGCGTACATGCACAATTTCAACACATGCACTTTAGTCAATTTCGTTAGTAACACCATGCCACAAACATATGAGAGAAATCAATCTCATGTCACATCCATCTGGATCGCCTCCACATGAACCTAAGAAAACTTGGATCAGAATATTCATACAGGAAACATAACAATCTTAGTACACTCTTACATACTTTTGTTTGTTTCAAGGCGTCCCTCGAAAACAAACCCTTCTTTGTCCTGATTTAAATACATCACATAGCACTCCTATTTCTGTATATGACCTATTTTGTCAATGGGTTCTTCTCTTCCTGCGGAAATCCTTATTCAGCTCATACCTGCTCCTACTACTGTAGCCTACTTATTAATGTATCCTTCTACTGATATGTTCGCACTATTGGTGAGATGCGAAAATACTTTCCGCTGTACTTTGCTTGTACTGTACACTGACAATCCGTTGAATCTCATCTCATCTCATCTGTGACACACATTCAATTTATCAATTCAAATTCACCGGTCTTGAAGACAAGAGTATAGCACAATGTAGCGTCAACCAAACTGTCATGCATCATTACAAATACTACTCAAATCAATTGTTATTTAACAAAACTATGCCTGCAGTATACTGTACTTGCATCCTAAGTAATTCTCTAAGCAATATAATGTAGAGATTGACTGATTTTACACCGTTTCAACTTCTAAGATTTTACCTTGATCATGACCTTCATGACTACAGGACATTCTTTAAGAATTATTCTATCTTAACTGTCCTTCTTATTTGAGTGAGCGTAATTACTGCACACACATGCTGAAGTGATTCAATGATCTATCTCACTTATCTAGTACTATAGGCCTACTATTGAACTCCACCAATTTATTAGTATTGTAGTATCTGACCCGAGCAGCTGATCATAGTATGCCTTTACTATTCTGAGGTAAATATAATGAGATATCCTCTTTGCTCTGCACTAAACTTCTGTGTACAGAAGGACAAGGGGGTTTTTGTTGTGGCTTGCCCATGTTGTAAAGTCATAAACATTCAAATAGCACTAGGCCAGCTGTTTTCCTTAGCTTTGTCAAGATAAGGTCAAGATAAGATCAGATCCTGGGGCACAAGTCAAAACCCATTTTGAGGTTTACCAGACCCACCACCCATTTCTTTACATCAACCCCTCCTTACTATTTTAGTATCAATGTTTAACCACTGTTTGACCAAATACAATTCAGTACTTTGTCAGCAGCAAAAATGCACTGCCTGTGGTCCATCATTATTCCCTGTCTTCCTAGGACGTAATAGACTAATATTTCCCTACGATGACTATCTGATAACAATGTGTTACCCATCAATATAATTCCTATTTTTAGTAAGCCCAGGCTACTACTAAAGCTTGATCACAATCTGATCATGTAAACAGGTTACATCAGTACAGTATGTCTTAAATTTAACTCATACAGCCAATACATCAATAACAGCCATGTAATCAATAGACCTTTTTGCTAAAACCACTCATAATGTCGGCACCACTAATTAAAATATTTAACTTTTATTTTCACTATACCTTGGTCTGAATTTTTTGCCGAATGAAGCCCCTAGGCAGCACTTAAACGTCTATTCCCAGAAGGGGGTTTTATTGACCATGTCACAGGAACTTAGATAAGTGCCCTGAAACAGCTGGAAATCCCTTTGTTTACTGATAAGATAATTTTACGGCCTGCATGGGACACAAAAAGTCAAACTCTGTTTTTAAGAGTTTGCCAGTTGTCAGTGAGATCACAGTATTTATCACTACTATATTTTAGTAAATACAACCTATTTTTGTTTTATAGCAGCCATAAGTGGAACAAATGCAACTCTGTAGCTACTCACTATCATTCGATCCCAATGTACACCTGTCAGCTTCACCTCACCCCTCCACCATACTGCAGAGAGAAACACAATCAGCCACAAAAATAGCACAGCTTTTTTCGCATTCAGTTGTCACCAACGCGTACTCCTTCATGTCGGGATTCCGATTCAAGAATCTTTGTTTCCTTCAGATTCCGATCGTATCATTGTCCAGTGATCCCCCATCACTGTTTGCAATGTCAGTGCATCAATGTCCAATGCTAGTGACCAATGTCCAATGTTCAGTTCGTTCTCTTCTCAACCCTGACACAGAGTTGCCCCCTCATACTGGAAAAAACAAAACCAGTAGTTTGGACCCGTCCATGTGGTATCCTCTTTCCAACAGAACAGGATGAGGTGTTGTCGACAGCCGTACATTTATTTTTGCATAATATTGCAATCCACTGTACACTAAAGTTTGCAATTATAGCTGCTATATTCTATTCCATATTTAACTTTTGGGTTCCTGTCCTTCAAATAATGTCATCAAATCAATCACCGTCACAAGCTATCAGCATGTGGGCATACTCATTTTATTTTATGCCTTATTTGGACTTTCAAAATTACAAATCTGTATATACTTTAAGACATAGGCCTACTGTAGATTACACTTTAAGACATACTGTAGATTACAACCCAACACAAACCGGGTATACTTATGACTTACACTACATTTTTTCCTAAGACCTAAGTCCTTAAATAAAACACAAGCTGGTTCTCCCTATACTGACAACAAAACCCTACCCCCAGGCAGTGGGGTAAAATACTTCACATTCTTTGCCTTTTCTGCTTTTACAAGCCGACGGCTTGGAGCTTCTACTACTCCCCCAGCACATTTTACGTTCTTAAATTAACCCTAACACTACGAGTTGGCCTAGGGGTAAAAAGGACGCAATATACTGTAGGTGGTAAATGATTCAGCTCTTTTGAATGCATTGATTGCATACACTGCTCTGTAATATTTTCGGCCTATTCGGTGTTCCTATCCTAATCTTACCTATCCATTCTGTTTTACCTTAAACACTTTAACATTACCATACTGTTTGGCATTTTTCTTTTCTCCAATCTGTCTACAATTAAACAACGTGCTTATAATAACTAGGTTCGCGCGCACGCAGTAGATCTGTCATTTTAAAAAACTTTCTTTCAGTCTCAAGTAATCTTTATCTCAATCTCACTCCACTAACTGTCACACTGTCCAATTTACTATTGAGCAGACGCTCTTAATTCAGAGCGATTTACAACATGAATATCCAGGGGCATACTTATACATCAAGCTGCGTATATTACAGAAAACAGGCGATAGCCTCCTATACTGTATGGTGCATGGCTTAGCAAGGCTCACTTCTCTAGGAACTAAAGAGCCACTTAATTTTAAACACTTAAACTAACTTTTAATATCAATCAGGGCATGGCCTGCCTGGGGAATTTAGATTAAATTCTTTCTACATTTTAAATTTCACGACAACTCCCCTTGAAGGGAACCGTACAGCCCTCAGGGGCTAGCTACCATGCCATGTTAAGGATAAATAAGTCTATATTAGACAGTCACTTGATCAAAATGAAGTGATAACTAGTAAACCAGTCATCGATGCTACTCTTTCATCAAGGCTACTATTAGCCCCACACTCAGAATAACTGAGTGAGGTAATAGACTAAACTATTTTGACTACCATTTTCACCTTGACTACTCTAGCCCACATTTCGACACAGAAACTGTACATAATGCACCTAAATATCTTCTCCAGGCCCTAAAAATGTTCTTCACAAGTTTGAGCATTTTCACTCATACACATGTGTACACTCACGCTTTCAAACAGTATACATTGAGACATATGTACTCCATACACATACTGTATTCACTTCCTTATTTTTATCCCTATTTGGAACTATTTCGTCTCGAGAATCATATGACATCATATGATTTAAAACGTATTGGTTTACCTTAATATATCTCTATATCAATTCTCATATCTTCATTTTCATTCTAGGCTGTTAACTATTTAACATCCCTTTTTCACAATTTCCTCTCACACTTCTTTTCTGTCTCACACTGTCTGCCTCTCTCTCACACACTCACATACAGGCAGAACACTCCATTCTACACTCAATCAGTTTTCATGACAGACCATTCACATTCATTTTCAAATGATATATCCATACATAGCGCTTCACAATTGTTTTATGCTTCTGTTAGCAAAGGTACCCTAGTATAAGGCGAGGTTTAACCCCCCTTCTCAGTAGCTACGAAGTTTAGGCAAGACAACTTGTCTCCCTTTTTAGGCCATACATGTAACACTCACAGACATACACTTAGGACTTAGGACAATACACACACACACACACACTCTGGCTAGCCAATTTTGTGTTGCTTCATAAAACAACAAGGATACCCTAAGGCAGGATCTCTCCCCCTCTTTAGACAGCAGGCAACGTAATGAGTGATTCATTGAATAGACTATTCTTTTTTCCCAACGTACACTGGTACCATTTGTCAGACCTCCTTGTCTAACCATCTTGAGTCATTCAACCAACCAAACACTGTTCCTCCGTCTCTCATGGCATGCACATGAAAGGCAAAACTTTCGTTTCCCTCTTTTAAATAGGCCATCAAAAAATGCCTATCGTGATCACAACCAAATTTCATCACTAATACCTTAAAACCCCGAATAAAAGCAATACCTCATTTCCTGAACATCCAAACAGACACCCATATACTCACTTGCGCCCGTCGTCGGCCCAGCCCGAAAGAATGAACTTACTCACCAAGCCGACGACCGCCAAGTCCAGCATAATCTCGGTGGGAAACCTCCAAAATGTTAAGGCAATCTGCGGGACACATGCTCAGGAAGACATAATAATGAGGCAACACAAGGATTCATAGTTTGGAAGTATTAGAGATTTACTCGAGTAAGGAGTCAGGAAACTTACATGACCAATTCAATGCAACGGAAGACCCAGTCTGACTCAAAAAGCTAACACAGGCTCACAGCCTTTATAGTTTCACTCCCACAAGAGACAACCCCCACAGGAATTTGGGACAGTAACAAAGTAACCAAAACAGCACCACAGGGGTGTCACAGATAAGATAACATCAGAGTGCAATAAAGGGGTATTATTATATGTTTGCAGTCTAAATTTCTATGACAATCAGCCCAATATCAGCATCAGCCCAATATCAGCATCAGCCCAATATCAGCATCAGCCCAATATCAGCATCAGCCCAATATCAGCATCAGCCCAATATCAGCATCAGCCCAATATCAGCATCAGCCCAATATCAGCATCAGCCCAATATCAGCATCAGCCCAATATCAGCATCAGCCCAATATCAGCATCAGCCCAATATCAGCATCAGCCCAATATCAGCATCAGCCCAATATCAGCATCAGCCCAATATCAGCATCAGCCCAATATCAGCATCAGCCCAATATCAGCATCAGCCCAATATCAGCATCAGCCCAATATCAGCATCAGCCCAATATCAGCATCAGCCCAATATCAGCATCAGCCCAATATCAGCATCAGCCCAATATCAGCATCAGCCCAATATCAGCATCAGCCCAATATCAGCATCAGCCCAATATCAGCATCAGCCCAATATCAGCATCAGCCCAATATCAGCATCAGCCCAATATCAGCATCAGCCCAATATCAGCATCAGCCCAATATCAGCATCAGCCCAATATCAGCATCAGCCCAATATCAGCATCAGCCCAATATCAGCATCAGCCCAATATCAGCATCAGCCCAATATCAGCATCAGCCCAATATCAGCATCAGCCCAATATCAGCATCAGCCCAATATCAGCATCAGCCCAATATCAGCATCAGCCCAATATCAGCATCAGCCCAATATCAGCATCAGCCCAATATCAGCATCAGCCCAATATCAGCATCAGCCCAATATCAGCATCAGCCCAATATCAGCATCAGCCCAATATCAGCATCAGCCCAATATCAGCATCAGCCCAATATCAGCATCAGCCCAATATCAGCATCAGCCCCAATATCAGCATCAGCCCAATATCAGCATCAGCCCAATATCAGCATCAGCCCAATATCAGCATCAGCCCATCTCAGCATCAGCCCAATATCAGCATCAGCCCAATATCAGCATCAGCCCAATATCAGCATCAGCCCAATATCAGCATCAGCCCAATATCAGCCATCAGCCCAATATCAGCATCAGCCCAATATCAGCATCAGCCCAATATCAGCATCAGCCCAATATCAGCATCAGCCCAATATCAGCATCAGCCCAATATCAGCATCAGCCCAATATCAGCATCACGCCCAATATCAGCATCAGCCCAATATCAGCATCAGCCCAATATCAGCCATCAGCCCAATATCAGCATCAGCCCAATATCAGCATCAGCCCAATATCAGCATCAGCCCAATATCAGCATCAGCCCAATATCAGCATCAGCCCAATATCAGCATCAGCCCAATATCAGCATCAGCCCAATATCAGCATCAGCCCAATATCAGCATCAGCCCAATATCAGCATCAGCCCAATATCAGCATCAGCCCAATATCAGCATCAGCCCAATATCAGCATCAGCCCAATATCAGCATCAGCCCAATATCAGCATCAGCCCAATATCAGCATCCAGCCCCAATATCAGCATCAGCCCAATATCAGCATCAGCCCAATATCAGCATCAGCCCAATATCAGCATCAGCCCAATATCAGCATCAGCCCAATATCAGCATCAGCCCAATATCAGCATCAGCCCAATATCAGCATCAGCCCAATATCAGCATCAGCCCAATATCAGCATCAGCCCCAATATCAGCATCAGCCCAATATCAGCATCAGCCCAATATCAGCATCAGCCCAATATCAGCATCAGCCCAATATCAGCATCAGCCCAATATCAGCATCAGCCCTAGACACTCTGCAGGCCTATAAGCTTGGCTGGGGGCAGAGAAGCAGCCCAATATGATATAATATCAGCTGATGCTGATATTGGGCTGATGCTGATATTGGGCTGATGCTGATATTGGGCTGATGCTGATATTGGGCTGATGCTGATATTGGGCTGATGCTGATATTGGGCCTGATGCTGATATTGGGCTGATGCTGATATTGGGCTGATGCTGATATTGGGCTGATGCTGATATGGGCTGATGCTGATATTGGGCTGATGCTGATATTGGGCTGATGCTGATATTGGGCTGATGCTGATATTGGGCTGATGCTGATATTGGGCTGATGCTGATATTGGGCTGATGCTGATATTGGGCTGATGCTGATATTGGGCTGATGCTGATATTGGGCTGATGCTGATATTGGGCTGATGCTGATATTGGGCTGATGCTGATATTGGGCTGATGCTGATATTGGGCTGATGCTGATATTGGGCTGATGCTGATATTGGGCTGATGCTGATATTGGGCTGATGCTGATATTGGGCTGATGCTGATATTGGGCTGATGCTGATATTGGGCTGATGCTGATATTGGGCTGATGCTGATATTGGGCTGATGCTGATATTGGGCTGATGCTGATATTGGGCTGATGCTGATATTGGGCTGATGCTGATATTGGGCTGATGCTGATATTGGGCTGATGCTGATATTGGGCTGATGCTGATATTGGGCTGATGCTGATATTGGGCTGATGCTGATATTGGGCTGATGCTGATATTGGGCTGATGCTGATATTGGGCTGATGCTGATATTGGGCTGATGCTGATATTGGGCTGATGCTGATATTGGGCTGATGCTGATATTGGGCTGATGCTGATATTGGGCTGATGCTGATATTGGGCTGATGCTGATATTGGGCTGATGCTGATATTGGGCTGATGCTGATATTGGGCTGATGCTGATATGGGGCTGATGCTGATATTGGGCTGATGCTGATATTGGGCTGATGCTGATATTGGGCTGATGCTGATATTGGGCTGATGCTGATATTGGGCTGATGCTGATATTGGGCTGATGCTGATATTGGGCTGATGCTGATATTGGGCTGATGCTGATATTGGGCTGATGCTGATATTGGGCTGATGCTGATATTGGGCTGATGCTGATATTGGGCTGATGCTGATATTGGGCTGATGCTGATATTGGGCTGATGCTGATATTGGGCTGATGCTGATATTGGGGCTGATGCTGATATTGGGCTGATGCTGATATTGGGCTGATGCTGATATTGGGCTGATGCTGATATTGGGCTGATGCTGATATTGGGCTGATGCTGATATTGGGCTGATGCTGATATTGGGCTGATGCTGATATTGGGCTGATGCTGATATTGGGCTGATGCTGATATTGGGCTGATGCTGATATTGGGCTGATGCTGATATTGGGCTGATGCTGATATTGGGCTGATGCTGATATTGGGCTGATGCTGATATTGGGCTGATGCTGATATTGGGCTGATGCTGATTGGGCTGATGCTGATATTGGGCTGATGCTGATATTGGGCTGATGCTGATATTGGGCTGATGCTGATATTGGCTGATGCTGAAATTGGGCTGATGCTGATATTGGCTGATGCTGTATTGGGCTGATGCTGATTGGCTAGCTGATTGGGCTGATGCTGATATTGGGCTGATAGTGATATTGGGCTGATATGATATTGGGCTGATATAGGCCTGCAGAGTGTCTAGTTTTGAAGATACAGACTCTGCTAAGCAAAAGTGAACAGGGCCCAAACTGGGCTTATTTCGCTGTGAAAGTGAGATTTAGGCACGGACTTGGAAAACCTTTGTCTGAACCCCTCCATCCTTCCTGTAGCTGCTCAGACTCTGCTTCTCTGCCCCCAGCCAAGCTTATAGGCCTGCAGAGTGTCTAGTTTTGAAGATACAGACTCTGCTAAGCACAAAGTGAACAGGGCCAAACTGGGCTTATTTCGCTGTGAAAGTGACATTTAGGCACGGAGTTGGAAAACCTTGTCCCTGACCCCCTCCATCCTTCCTGTAGCTGCTCAGACTCTGCTTCTCTGCCCCCAGCCAGCTTATAGGCCTGCAGAGTGTCTAGTTTTGAAGATACAGACTCCTGCTAAGCAAAAGTGAACAGGGCCAAACTGGGCTTATTTCGCTGTGAAAGTGACATTAGGCACGGAGTTGGAAAACCTTGTCTGAACCCCTCCATCCTTCCTGTAGCTGCTCAGACTCTGCTTCTCTGCCCCCAGCCAAGCTTATAGGCCTGCAGAGTGTCTAGTTTTGAAGATACAGACTCTGCTAAGCAAAAGTGAACAGGGCCAAACTGGGCTTATTTCGCTGTGAAAGTGACATTAGGCACGGAGTTGGAAAACCTTGTCTGAACCCCTCCATCCTTCCTGTAGCTGCTCAGACTCTGCTTCTCTGCCCCCAGCCAAGCTTATAGGCCTGCAGAGTGTCTAGTTTTGAAGATACAGACTCTGCTAAGCAAAAGTGAACAGGGCCAAACTGGGCTTATTTCGCTGTGAAAGTGACATTTAGGCACGGAGTTGGAAAACCTTGTCTGAACCCCTCCATCCTTCCTGTAGCTGCTCAGACTCTGCTTCTCTGCCCCCAGCCAAGCTTATAGGCCTGCAGAGTGTCTAGTTTTGAAGATACAGACTCTGCTAAGCAAAAGTGAACAGGGCCAAACTGGGCTTATTTCGCTGTGAAAGTGACATTTAGGCACGGAGTTGGAAAACCTTGTCTGAACCCCTCCATCCTTCCTGTAGCTGCTCAGACTCTGCTTCTCTGCCCCCAGCCAAGCTTATAGGCCTGCAGAGTGTCTAGTTTTGAAGATACAGACTCTGCTAAGCAAAAGTGAACAGGGCCAAACTGGGCTTATTTCGCTGTGAAAGTGACATTTAGGCACGGAGTTGGAAAACCTTGTCTGAACCCCTCCATCCTTCCTGTAGCTGCTCAGACTCTGCTTCTCTGCCCCCAGCCAAGCTTATAGGCCTGCAGAGTGTCTAGTTTTGAAGATACAGACTCTGCTAAGCAAAAGTGAACAGGGCCAAACTGGGCTTATTTCGCTGTGAAAGTGACATTTAGGCACGGAGTTGGAAAACCTTGTCTGAACCCCTCCATCCTTCCTGTAGCTGCTCAGACTCTGCTTCTCTGCCCCCAGCCAAGCTTATAGGCCTGCAGAGTGTCTAGTTTTGAAGATACAGACTCTGCTAAGCAAAAGTGAACAGGGCCAAACTGGGCTTATTTCGCTGTGAAAGTGACATTTAGGCACGGAGTTGGAAAACCTTGTCTGAACCCCCTCCATCCTTCCTGTAGCTGCTCAGACTCTGCTTCTCTGCCCCCAGCCAAGCTTATAGGCCTGCAGAGTGTCTAGTTTTGAAGATACAGACTCTGCTAAGCAAAAGTGAACAGGGCCAAACTGGGCTTATTTCGCTGTGAAAGTGACATTTAGGCACGGAGTTGGAAACCTTGTCTGAACCCCTCCATCCTTCCTGTAGCTGCTCAGACTCTGCTTCTCTGCCCCCAGCCAAGCTTATAGGCCTGCAGAGTGTCTAGTTTTGAAGATACAGACTCTGCTAAGCAAAAGTGAACAGGGCCAAACTGGGCTTATTTCGCTGTGAAAGTGACATTTAGGCACGGAGTTGGAAAACCTTGTCTGAACCCCTCCATCCTTCCTGTAGCTGCTCAGACTCTGCTTCTCTGCCCCCAGCCAAGCTTATAGGCCTGCAGAGTGTCTAGTTTTGAAGATACAGACTCTGCTAAGCAAAAGTGAACAGGGCCAAACTGGGCTTATTTCGCTGTGAAAGTGACATTTAGGCACGGAGTTGGAAAACCTTGTCTGAACCCCTCCATCCTTCCTGTAGCTGCTCAGACTCTGCTTCTCTGCCCCCAGCCAAGCTTATAGGCCTGCAGAGTGTCTAGTTTTGAAGATACAGACTCTGCTAAGCAAAAGTGAACAGGGCCAAACTGGGCTTATTTCGCTGTGAAAGTGACATTTAGGCACGGAGTTGGAAAACCTTGTCTGAACCCCTCCATCCTTCCTGTAGCTGCTCAGACTCTGCTTCTCTGCCCCCAGCCAAGCTTATAGGCCTGCAGAGTGTCTAGTTTTGAAGATACAGACTCTGCTAAGCAAAAGTGAACAGGGCCAAACTGGGCTTATTTCGCTGTGAAAGTGACATCGAAATTTCACAGCGAAATAAGCCCAGTTTGGCCCTGTTCACTTTTGCTTAGCAGAGTCTGTATCTTCAAAACTAGACACTCTGCAGGCCTATAAGCTTGGCTGGGGGCAGAGAAGCAGAGTCTGAGCAGCTACAGGAAGGATGGAGGGGTTCAGACAAGGTTTTCCAACTCCGTGCCTAAATGTCACTTTCACAGCGAAATAAGCCCAGTTTGGCCCTGTTCACTTTTGCTTAGCAGAGTCTGTATCTTCAAAACTAGACACTCTGCAGGCCTATAAGCTTGGCTGGGGGCAGAGAAGCAGAGTCTGAGCAGCTACAGGAAGGATGGAGGGGTTCAGACAAGGTTTTCCAACTCCGTGCCTAAATGTCACTTTCACAGCGAAATAAGCCCAGTTTGGCCCTGTTCACTTTTGCTTAGCAGAGTCTGTATCTTCAAAACTAGACACTCTGCAGGCCTATAAGCTTGGCTGGGGGCAGAGAAGCAGAGTCTGAGCAGCTACAGGAAGGATGGAGGGGTTCAGACAAGGTTTTCCAACTCCGTGCCTAAATGTCACTTTCACAGCGAAATAAGCCCAGTTTGGCCCTGTTCACTTTTGCTTAGCAGAGTCTGTATCTTCAAAACTAGACACTCTGCAGGCCTATAAGCTTGGCTGGGGGCAGAGAAGCAGAGTCTGAGCAGCTACAGGAAGGATGGAGGGGTTCAGACAAGGTTTTCCAACTCCGTGCCTAAATGTCACTTTCACAGCGAAATAAGCCCAGTTTGGCCCTGTTCACTTTTGCTTAGCAGAGTCTGTATCTTCAAAACTAGACACTCTGCAGGCCTATAAGCTTGGCTGGGGGCAGAGAAGCAGAGTCTGAGCAGCTACAGGAAGGATGGAGGGGTTCAGACAAGGTTTTCCAACTCCGTGCCTAAATGTCACTTTCACAGCGAAATAAGCCCAGTTTGGCCCTGTTCACTTTTGCTTAGCAGAGTCTGTATCTTCAAAACTAGACACTCTGCAGGCCTATAAGCTTGGCTGGGGGCAGAGAAGCAGAGTCTGAGCAGCTACAGGAAGGATGGAGGGGTTCAGACAAGGTTTTCCAACTCCGTGCCTAAATGTCACTTTCACAGCGAAATAAGCCCAGTTTGGCCCTGTTCACTTTTGCTTAGCAGAGTCTGTATCTTCAAAACTAGACACTCTGCAGGCCTATAAGCTTGGCTGGGGGCAGAGAAGCAGAGTCTGAGCAGCTACAGGAAGGATGGAGGGGTTCAGACAAGGTTTTCCAACTCCGTGCCTAAATGTCACTTTCACAGCGAAATAAGCCCAGTTTGGCCCTGTTCACTTTTGCTTAGCAGAGTCTGTATCTTCAAAACTAGACACTCTGCAGGCCTATAAGCTTGGCTGGGGGCAGAGAAGCAGAGTCTGAGCAGCTACAGGAAGGATGGAGGGGTTCAGACAAGGTTTTCCAACTCCGTGCCTAAATGTCACTTTCACAGCGAAATAAGCCCAGTTTGGCCCTGTTCACTTTTGCTTAGCAGAGTCTGTATCTTCAAAACTAGACACTCTGCAGGCCTATAAGCTTGGCTGGGGGCAGAGAAGCAGAGTCTGAGCAGCTACAGGAAGGATGGAGGGGTTCAGACAAGGTTTTCCAACTCCGTGCCTAAATGTCACTTTCACAGCGAAATAAGCCCAGTTTGGCCCTGTTCACTTTTGCTTAGCAGAGTCTGTATCTTCAAAACTAGACACTCTGCAGGCCTATAAGCTTGGCTGGGGGCAGAGAAGCAGAGTCTGAGCAGCTACAGGAAGGATGGAGGGGTTCAGACAAGGTTTTCCAACTCCGTGCCTAAATGTCACTTTCACAGCGAAATAAGCCCAGTTTGGCCCTGTTCACTTTTGCTTAGCAGAGTCTGTATCTTCAAAACTAGACACTCTGCAGGCCTATAAGCTTGGCTGGGGGCAGAGAAGCAGAGTCTGAGCAGCTACAGGAAGGATGGAGGGGTTCAGACAAGGTTTTCCAACTCCGTGCCTAAATGTCACTTTCACAGCGAAATAAGCCCAGTTTGGCCCTGTTCACTTTTGCTTAGCAGAGTCTGTATCTTCAAAACTAGACACTCTGCAGGCCTATAAGCTTGGCTGGGGGCAGAGAAGCAGAGTCTGAGCAGCTACAGGAAGGATGGAGGGGTTCAGACAAGGTTTTCCAACTCCGTGCCTAAATGTCACTTTCACAGCGAAATAAGCCCAGTTTGGCCCTGTTCACTTTTGCTTAGCAGAGTCTGTATCTTCAAAACTAGACACTCTGCAGGCCTATAAGCTTGGCTGGGGGCAGAGAAGCAGAGTCTGAGCAGCTACAGGAAGGATGGAGGGGTTCAGACAAGGTTTTCCAACTCCGTGCCTAAATGTCACTTTCACAGCGAAATAAGCCCAGTTTGGCCCTGTTCACTTTTGCTTAGCAGAGTCTGTATCTTCAAAACTAGACACTCTGCAGGCCTATAAGCTTGGCTGGGGGCAGAGAAGCAGAGTCTGAGCAGCTACAGGAAGGATGGAGGGGTTCAGACAAGGTTTTCCAACTCCGTGCCTAAATGTCACTTTCACAGCGAAATAAGCCCAGTTTGGCCCTGTTCACTTTTGCTTAGCAGAGTCTGTATCTTCAAAACTAGACACTCTGCAGGCCTATAAGCTTGGCTGGGGGCAGAGAAGCAGAGTCTGAGCAGCTACAGGAAGGATGGAGGGGTTCAGACAAGGTTTTCCAACTCCGTGCCTAAATGTCACTTTCACAGCGAAATAAGCCCAGTTTGGCCCTGTTCA
The DNA here is from genome assembly GCF_951216825.1 of Electrona antarctica. Classification (NCBI taxonomy): domain Eukaryota; kingdom Metazoa; phylum Chordata; class Actinopteri; order Myctophiformes; family Myctophidae; genus Electrona; species Electrona antarctica. The sequence goes on from NW_027637295.1 coordinate 34,104, forward strand.
CTTTTGCTTAGCAGAGTCTGTATCTTCAAAACTAGACACTCTGCAGGCCTATAAGCTTGGCTGGGGGCAGAGAAGCAGAGTCTGAGCAGCTACAGGAAGGATGGAGGGGTTCAGACAAGGTTTTCCAACTCCGTGCCTAAATGTCACTTTCACAGCGAAATAAGCCCAGTTTGGCCCTGTTCACTTTTGCTTAGCAGAGTCTGTATCTTCAAAACTAGACACTCTGCAGGCCTATACAGCTTGGCTGGGGGCAGAGAAGCAGAGTCTGAGCAGCTACAGGAAGGATGGAGGGGTTCAGACAAGGTTTTCCAACTCCGTGCCTAAATGTCACTTTCACAGCGAAATAAGCCCAGTTTGGCCCTGTTCACTTTTGCTTAGCAGAGTCTGTATCTTCAAAACTAGACACTCTGCAGGCCTATAAGCTTGGCTGGGGGCAGAGAAGCAGAGTCTGAGCAGCTACAGGAAGGATGGAGGGGTTCAGACAAGGTTTTCCAACTCCGTGCCTAAATGTCACTTTCACAGCGAAATAAGCCCAGTTTGGCCCTGTTCACTTTTGCTTAGCAGAGTCTGTATCTTCAAACTAGACACTCTGCAGGCCTATAAGCTTGGCTGGGGGCAGAGAAGCAGAGTCTGAGCAGCTACAGGAAGGATGGAGGGGTTCAGACAAGGTTTTCCAACTCCGTGCCTAAATGTCACTTTCACAGCGAAATAAGCCCAGTTTGGCCCTGTTCACTTTTGCTTAGCAGAGTCTGTATCTTCAAAACTAGACACTCTGCAGGCCTATAAGCTTGGCTGGGGGCAGAGAAGCAGAGTCTGAGCAGCTACAGGAAGGATGGAGGGGTTCAGACAAGGTTTTCCAACTCCGTGCCTAAATGTCACTTTCACAGCGAAATAAGCCCAGTTTGGCCCTGTTCACTTTTGCTTAGCAGAGTCTGTATCTTCAAAACTAGACACTCTGCAGGCCTATAAGCTTGGCTGGGGCAGAGAAGCAGAGTCTGAGCAGCTACAGGAAGGATGGAGGGTTCAGACAGGTTTCAACTCGTGCCTAAATGTCACTTTCACAGCGAACTTAAGCCCAGTTTGGCCCTGTTCACTTTTGCTTAGCAGAGTCTGTATCTTCAAAACTAGACACTCTGCAGGCCTATAAGCTTGGCTGGGGGCAGAGAAGCAGAGTCTGAGCAGCTACAGGAAGGATGGAGGGTTCAGACAAGGTTTTCCAACTCCGTGCCTAAATGTCACTTTCACAGCGAAATAAGCCCAGTTTGGCCCTGTTCACTTTGCTTAGCAGAGTCTGTATCTTCAAAACTAGACACTCTGCAGGCCTATAAGCTTGGCTGGGGGCAGAGAAGCAGAGTCTGAGCAGCTACAGGAAGGATGGAGGGTTCAGACAGGTTTTCCAACTCCGTGCCTAAATGTCACTTTCACAGCGAAATAAGCCCAGTTTGGCCCTGTTCACTTTTGCTTAGCAGAGTCTGATCTTCAAACTAGACACTCTGCAGGCCTATAAGCTGGCTGGGGGCAGAGAAGCAGAGTCTGAGCAGCTACAGGAAGGATGGAGGGGTTCAGACAAGGTTTTCCAACTCCGTGCCTAAATGTCACTTTCACAGCGAAATAAGCCCAGTTTGGCCCTGTTCACTTTGCTTAGCAGAGTCTGTATCTTCAAAACTAGACACTCTGCAGGCCTATAAGCTTGGCTGGGGGCAGAGAAGCAGAGTCTGAGCAGCTACAGGAAGGATGGAGGGGTTCAGACAAGGTTTTCCAACTCCGTGCCTAAATGTCACTTTCACAGTGAAATAAGCCCAGTTTGGCCTGTTCACTTTTGCTTAGCAGAGTCTGTATCTTCAAAACTAGACACTCTGCAGGCCTATAAGCTTGGCTGGGGGCAGAGAAGCAGAGTCTGAGCAGCTACAGGAAGGATGGAGGGGTTCAGACAAGGTTTTCCAACTCCGTGCCTAAATGTCACTTTCACAGCGAAATAAGCCCAGTTTGGCCCTGTTCACTTTTGCTTAGCAGAGTCTGTATCTTCAAAAAAACTAGACACTCTGCAGGCCTATAAGCTTGGCTGGGGGCAGAGAAGCAGAGTCTGAGCAGCTACAGGAAGGATGGAGGGGTCAGACAAGGTTTTCCAACTCCGTGCCTAAATGTCACTTTCACAGCGAAATAAGCCAGTTTGGCCCTGTTCACTTTTGCTTAGCAGAGTCTGTATCTTCAAAACTAGACACTCTGCAGGCCTATAAGCTTGGCTGGGGGCAGAGAAGCAGAGTCTGAGCAGCTACAGGAAGGATGGAGGGGTTCAGACAAGGTTTTCCAACTCCGTGCCTAAATGTCACTTTCACAGCGAAATAAGCCCAGTTTGGCCCTGTTCACTTTTGCTTAGCAGAGTCTGTATCTTCAAAACTAGACACTCTGCAGGCCTATAAGCTTGGCTGGGGGCAGAGAAGCAGAGTCTGAGCAGCTACAGGAAGGATGGAGGGGTTCAGACAGGTTTTCCAACTCCGTGCCTAAATGTCACTTTCACAGCGAAATAAGCCCAGTTTGGCCCTGTTCACTTTTGCTTAGCAGAGTCTGTATCTTCAAAACTAGACACTCTGCAGGCCTATAAGCTTGGCTGGGGGCAGAGAAGCAGAGTCTGAGCAGCTACAGGAAGGATGGAGGGGTTCAGACAAGGTTTTCCAACTCCGTGCCTAAATGTCACTTCACAGCGAAATAAGCCCAGTTTGGCCCTGTTCACTTTTGCTTAGCAGAGTCTGTATCTTCAAAACTAGACACTCTCAGGCCTATAAGCTTGGCTGGGGGCAGAGAAGCAGAGTCTGAGCAGCTACAGGAAAGGATGGAGGGGTTCAGACAAGGTTTTCCAACTCGTGCCTAAATGATCACTTTCACAGCGAAATAAGCCCAGTTTGGCCCTGTTCACTTTTGCTTAGCAGAGTCCTGTATCTTCAAAACTAGACACTCTGCAGGCCTATAAGCTTGGCTGGGGGCAGATAAGCAGAGTCTGAGCAGCTACAGGAAGGATGGAGGGGTTCAGACAAGGTTTTCCAACTCCGTGCCTAAATGTCACTTTCACAGCGAAATAAGCCCAGTTTGGCCCTGTTCACTTTTGCTTAGCAGAGTCTGTATCTTCAAAACTAGACACTCTGCAGGCCTATAAGCTTGGCTGGGGGCAGAGAAGCAGAGTCTGAGCAGCTACAGGAAGGATGGAGGGGTTCAGACAAGGTTTTCCAACTCCGTGCCTAAATGTCACTTTCACAGCGAAATAAGCCCAGTTTGGCCCTGTTCACTTTTGCTTAGCAGAGTCTGTATCTTCAAAACTAGACACTCTGCAGGCCTATAAGCTTGGCTGGGGGCAGAGAAGCAGAGTCTGAGCAGCTACAGGAAGGATGGAGGGGTTCAGACAAGGTTTTCCAACTCCGTGCCTAAATGTCACTTTCACAGCGAAATAAGCCCAGTTTGGCCCTGTTCACTTTTGCTTAGCAGAGTCTGTATCTTCAAAACTAGACACTCTGCAGGCCTATAAGCTTGGCTGGGGGCAGAGAAGCAGAGTCTGAGCAGCTACAGGAAGGATGGAGGGGTTCAGACAAGGTTTTCCAACTCCGTGCCTAAATGTCACTTTCACAGCGAAATAAGCCCAGTTTGGCCCTGTTCACTTTTGCTTAGCAGAGTCTGTATCTTCAAAACTAGACACTCTGCAGGCCTATAAGCTTGGCTGGGGGCAGAGAAGCAGAGTCTGAGCAGCTACAGGAAGGATGGAGGGGTTCAGACAAGGTTTTCCAACTCCGTGCCTAAATGTCACTTTCACAGCGAAATAAGCCCAGTTTGGCCCTGTTCACTTTTGCTTAGCAGAGTCTGTATCTTCAAAACTAGACACTCTGCAGGCCTATAAGCTTGGCTGGGGGCAGAGAAGCAGAGTCTGAGCAGCTACAGGAAGGATGGAGGGGTTCAGACAAGGTTTTCCAACTCCGTGCCTAAATGTCACTTTCACAGCGAAATAAGCCCAGTTTGGCCCTGTTCACTTTTGCTTAGCAGAGTCTGTATCTTCAAAACTAGACACTCTGCAGGCCTATAAGCTTGGCTGGGGGCAGAGAAGCAGAGTCTGAGCAGCTACATGAAGGATGGAGGGGTTCAGACAAGGTTTTCCAACTCCGTGCCTAAATGTCACTTTCACAGCGAAATAAGCCCAGTTTGGCCCTGTTCACTTTTGCTTAGCAGAGTCTGTATCTTCAAAACTAGACACTCTGCAGGCCTATAAGCTTGGCTGGGGGCAGAGAAGCAGAGTCTGAGCAGCTACAGGAAGGATGGAGGGGTTCAGACAAGGTTTTCCAACTCCGTGCCTAAATGTCACTTTCACAGCGAAATAAGCCCAGTTTGGCCCTGTTCACTTTTGCTTAGCAGAGTCTGTATCTTCAAAACTAGACACTCTGCAGGCCTATAAGCTTGGCTGGGGGCAGAGAAGCAGAGTCTGAGCAGCTACAGGAAGGATGGAGGGGTTCAGACAAGGTTTTCCAACTCCGTGCCTAAATGTCACTTTCACAGCGAAATAAGCCCAGTTTGGCCCTGTTCACTTTTGCTTAGCAGAGTCTGTATCTTCAAAACTAGACACTCTGCAGGCCTATAAGCTTGGCTGGGGGCAGAGAAGCAGAGTCTGAGCAGCTACAGGAAGGATGGAGGGGTTCAGACAAGGTTTTCCAACTCCGTGCCTAAATGTCACTTTCACAGCGAAATAAGCCCAGTTTGGCCCTGTTCACTTTTGCTTAGCAGAGTCTGTATCTTCAAAACTAGACACTCTGCAGGCCTATAAGCTTGGCTGGGGGCAGAGAAGCAGAGTCTGAGCAGCTACAGGAAGGATGGAGGGGTTCAGACAAGGTTTTCCAACTCCGTGCCTAAATGTCACTTTCACAGCGAAATAAGCCCAGTTTGGCCCTGTTCACTTTTGCTTAGCAGAGTCTGTATCTTCAAAACTAGACACTCTGCAGGCCTATAAGCTTGGCTGGGGGCAGAGAAGCAGAGTCTGAGCAGCTACAGGAAGGATGGAGGGGTTCAGACAAGGTTTTCCAACTCCGTGCCTAAATGTCACTTTCACAGCGAAATAAGCCCAGTTTGGCCCTGTTCACTTTTGCTTAGCAGAGTCTGTATCTTCAAAACTAGACACTCTGCAGGCCTATAAGCTTGGCTGGGGGCAGAGAAGCAGAGTCTGAGCAGCTACAGGAAGGATGGAGGGGTTCAGACAAGGTTTTCCAACTCCGTGCCTAAATGTCACTTTCACAGCGAAATAAGCCCAGTTTGGCCCTGTTCACTTTTGCTTAGCAGAGTCTGTATCTTCAAAACTAGACACTCTGCAGGCCTATAAGCTTGGCTGGGGGCAGAGAAGCAGAGTCTGAGCAGCTACAGGAAGGATGGAGGGGTTCAGACAAGGTTTTCCAACTCCGTGCCTAAATGTCACTTTCACAGCGAAATAAGCCCAGTTTGGCCCTGTTCACTTTTGCTTAGCAGAGTCTGTATCTTCAAAACTAGACACTCTGCAGGCCTATAAGCTTGGCTGGGGGCAGAGAAGCAGAGTCTGAGCAGCTACAGGAAGGATGGAGGGGTTCAGACAAGGTTTCCAATATCAGCATCAGCCCAATATCAGCATCAGCCCAATATCAGCATCAGCCCAATATCAGCATCAGCCCAATATCAGCATCAGCCCAATATCAGCATCAGCCCAATATCAGCATCAGCCCAATATCAGCATCAGCCCAATATCAGCATCAGCCCAATATCAGCATCAGCCCAATATCAGCATCAGCCCAATATCAGCATCAGCCCAATATCAGCATCAGTCCAATATCAGCATCAGCCCAATATCAGCATCAGCCCAATATCAGCATCAGCCCAATATCAGCATCAGCCCAATATCAGCATCAGCCCAATATCAGCATCAGCCCAATATCAGCATCAGCCCAATATCAGCATCAGCCCAATATCAGCATCAGCCCAATATCAGCATCAGCCCAATATCAGCATCAGCCCAATATCAGCATCAGCCCAATATCAGCATCAGCCCAATATCAGCATCAGCCCAATATCAGCATCAGCCCAATATCAGCATCAGCCCAATATCAGCATCAGCCCAATATCAGCATCAGCCCAATATCAGCATCAGCCCAATATCAGCATCAGCCCAATATCAGCATCAGCCCAATATCAGCATCAGCCCAATATCAGCATCAGCCCAATATCAGCATCATCAGCCCAATATCAGCATCAGCCCAATATCAGCATCAGCCCAATATCAGCATCAGCCCAATATCAGCATCAGCCCAATATCAGCATCAGCCCAATATCAGCATCAGCCCAATATCAGCATCAGCCCAATATCAGCATCAGCCCAATATCAGCATCAGCCCAATATCAGCATCAGCCCAATATCAGCATCAGCCCAATATCAGCATCAGCCCAATATCAGCATCAGCCCAATATCAGCATCAGCCCAATATCAGCATCAGCCCAATATCAGCATCAGCCCAATATCAGCATCAGCCCAATATCAGCATCAGCCCAATATCAGCATCAGCATGATATTGGGCTGATGCTGATATTGGGCTGATGCTGATATTGGGCTGATGCTGATATTGGGCTGATGCTGATATTGGGCTGATGCTGATATTGGGCTGATGCTGATATTGGGCTGATGCTGATATTGGGCTGATGCTGATATTGGGCTGATGCTGATATTGGGCTGATGCTGATATTGGGCTGATGCTGATATTGGGCTGATGCTGATATTGGGCTGATGCTGATATTGGGCTGATGCTGATATTGGGCTGATGCTGATATTGGGCTGATGCTGATATTGGGCTGATGCTGATATTGGGCTGATGCTGATATTGGGCTGATGCTGATATTGGGCTGATGCTGATATTGGGCTGATGCTGATATTGGGCTGATGCTGATATTGGGCTGATGCTGATATTGGGCTGATGCTGATATTGGGCTGATGCTGATATTGGGCTGATGCTGATATTGGGCTGATGCTGATATTGGGCTGATGCTGATATTGGGCTGATGCTGATATTGGGCTGATGCTGATATTGGGCTGATGCTGATATTGGGCTGATGCTGATATTGGGCTGATGCTGATATTGGGCTGATGCTGATATTGGGCTGATGCTGATATTGGGCTGATGCTGATATTGGGCTGATGCTGATATTGGGCTGATGCTGATATTGGGCTGATGCTGATATTGGGCTGATGCTGATATTGGGCTGATGCTGATATTGGGCTGATGCTGATATTGGGCTGATGCTGATATTGGGCTGATGCTGATATTGGGCTGATGCTGATATTGGGCTGATGCTGATATTGGGCTGATGCTGATATTGGGCTGATGCTGATATTGGGCTGATGCTGATATTGGGCTGATGCTGATATTGGGCTGATGCTGATATTGGGCTGATGCTGATATTGGGCTGATGCTGATATTGGGCTGATGCTGATATTGGGCTGATGCTGATATTGGGCTGATGCTGATATTGGGCTGATGCTGATATTGGGCTGATGCTGATATTGGGCTGATGCTGATATTGGGCTGATGCTGATATTGGGCTGATGCTGATATTGGGCTGATGCTGATATTGGGCTGATGCTGATATTGGGCTGATGCTGATATTGGGCTGATGCTGATATTGGGCTGATGCTGATATTGGGCTGATGCTGATATTGGGCTGATGCTGATATTGGGCTGATGCTGATATTGGGCTGATGCTGATATTGGGCTGATGCTGATATTGGGCTGATGCTGATATTGGGCTGATGCTGATATTGGGCTGATGCTGATATTGGGCTGATGCTGATATTGGGCTGATGCTGATATTGGGCTGATGCTGATATTGGGCTGATGCTGATATTGGGCTGATGCTGATATTGGGCTGATGCTGATATTGGGCTGATGCTGATATTGGGCTGATGCTGATATTGGGCTGATGCTGATATTGGGCTGATGCTGATATTGGGCTGATGCTGATATTGGGCTGATGCTGATATTGGGCTGATGCTGATATTGGGCTGATGCTGATATTGGGCTGATGCTGATATTGGGCTGATGCTGATATTGGGCTGATGCTGATATTGGGCTGATGCTGATATTGGGCTGATGCTGATATTGGGCTGATGCTGATATTGGGCTGATGCTGATATTGGGCTGATGCTGATATTGGGCTGATGCTGATATTGGGCTGATGCTGATATTGGGCTGATGCTGATATTGGGCTGATGCTGATATTGGGCTGATGCTGATATTGGGCTGATGCTGATATTGGGCTGATGCTGATATTGGGCTGATGCTGATATTGGGCTGATGCTGATATTGGGCTGATGCTGATATTGGGCTGATGCTGATATTGGGCTGATGCTGATATTGGGCTGATGCTGATATTGGGCTGATGCTGATATTGGGCTGATGCTGATATTGGGCTGATGCTGATATTGGGCTGATATTGATATTGGGCTGATATTGATATTGGGCTGATATAGGCCTGCAGAGTGTCTAGTTTTGAAGATACAGACTCTGCTAAGCAAAAGTGAACAGGGCCAAACTGGGCTTATTTCGCTGTGAAAGTGACATTTAGGCCGGACTTGGAAAACCTTGTCTGAACCCCTCCATCCTTCCTGTAGCTGCTCAGACTCTGCTTCTCTGCCCCCAGCCAAGCTTATAGGCCTGCAGAGTGTCTAGTTTTGAAGATACAGACTCTGCTAAGCAAAAGTGAACAGGGCCAAACTGGGCTTATTTCGCTGTGAAAGTGACATTTAGGCACGGAGTTGGAAAACCTTGTCTGAACCCCTCCATCCTTCCTGTAGCTGCTCAGACTCTGCTTCTCTGCCCCCAGCCAAGCTTATAGGCCTGCAGAGTGTCTAGTTTTGAAGATACAGACTCTGCTAAGCAAAAGTGAACAGGGCCAAACTGGGCTTATTTCGCTGTGAAAGTGACATTTAGGCACGGAGTTGGAAAAC